>NC_055961.1:24467493-24543299 GCF_018492685.1 Alosa sapidissima
ATCCAGTCAGCTATGTAGCTATGAAAGCACCCACGCTGGCCTCGCAGATAAGTGGTCCTCCATGGGCTAATCACCTCCTCCGCGTCCCCACAGGCACCGGGAGCAGCTGGAGTCTCTGCTGCAGAGGATGACTCCACGGAGGGACGAGATAGGCGACGCCATGCTCTTCTGCCTGGAGAAAGCCGAGGCTGCCGAGGAGGTGGTGGCCTGCATCTCCGAGTCCCTGTCCTTAATCCAGACACCACCGCAGAAGAAGGTAGGTACACACACACACACACACACACACACACACACACTCAGACAGACACACACACACACATTTAGACAGACACACACACACACACTCAGACAGACTCACACACACACTCACACACACACACACTCACACTCAGACAGACACAGACACACAGAAAGGGCTTTCAGATATAACCTCCGGAGTATATGCGGAGGTTTGTCAAACGGAGGTCCTACCCTTCGGATCATTCAGATATGATGCTAACCTGCGGACATTATACAGACCTATGTGTGAACGACATACACGCACATTACAGAATCTCCGTGTGGTTGTCGAGTGAGGGGTGGGGGCTTGCAGAGTTTGCAAGAGCGAGATATGACGCAGAATATATGCGGCCGCTGTCACAGCTGCTGTTTTTGTTTACAAAATGTATGCATTATGTAGGCTAAAGAAGAAAAATCCATTGTGCGTAGGCTAATACTTGAAGTGGTCACGTAAGTGCGCATACTTGAAGCTGACCTACAGTATTTGTATGTGTGCTTCAAATACACATTTATCTGTTTTCAACGTTATGTAGCATAATCACTTGGCCCAAATCTTGGAGTGTTGGAGAGAGCATGCACAAACATGTAGGCTTCATTGTACCAGCCAATTCAGTAACTCAAGACTTCAAGGCCATCATATACAACATTTTTAAACAACAAACAAAATACTAACATAACAGTGAGGTGGTTCGTTTTTTCATAGTTTATTTTCCCAAAAGCATCCTCTCTCCATGTGTCTATTGCATTTATGTAAGGAGCTTGGAACAAAGTTGGGTTTTCTTCGTTTTCATTTTCTCTAGGCATATTTATTCTCAACAAATATCGGGTTCAGCAGTGAGGTCATGAAGAGGCTATCAATGAACAGAAAACCGACCGTGTTGGCTAACAATTTATTAAATAGTCTACTCCTGTTATTGTCGTCAACGACGTCGTTGTAGGCTACTGCCTTTTCAGCGCCTTCTGCTTATGATTTGGTCTTTTGAATTCCTTTGGCCTTGCCATGCGGTTGTAGGCTACCTCAACGTGTCTTGCCGTTCCCTTCATGTGTTCTATCACAACGCTGTCTGCCCTCATGGACAGTAGCTCTGTGATGTCTGCGTCTTTCCAGGTCGGAGATTTTCTGGACAGCACTATGCCACTCCATCATGACACTGGCATTTAAGTCAGATTTAAGTGCCCCTGCCACATGGACGCACGAAAGAAACGTCATCGACACACCCTTTCACTAGTTGTGAATTTTAACCGCATGTTCTACGCCTCGTTCAGACACAGCACATTTACATAATGTTCGGAGGAAATACTAGGAGGGGAGTAGTAGAACAACCGGCTAAGTTCTGACTTCCATATGACCGTTTATGTTGTTCAGATATACGGCCCAAACGTTTAACATCCGCAGAACCTCCGGTCTTACACGTATGTCTGAAAGCCCACATACATACACACACAGAACCAGACAGACAGACCGACGCAAATGCTCACACAAGCACACATACATGTAGCCAGTGCATGCACCACTGCAGGAAATAGTGCAGAGATATTAGTACAGGAAATAGTGCAGAGATATCAGTGCAGGAAATAGTGCAGAGATATTAGATATGAAGTCCATACTGGAGCTTCTGAATAAGGTGCAGAGACATGCACAGAAATGACACACATTCACATAAAGTGAACACACCATTGATGAAGCATACACCACTGTAAAAATAATGCACTGTGATCCACTCTCTTGCTTCCATATCATTTCATCACCCATGCAGATAGACAGAGTCTTGCATGCTCAGTGTTGGATTAAAGGATTCGTGTGTTAATTGAAGCTTTTGATATCGAATGTTATTTCCTGCTCAGCCAAGTGATATTTTAATAGCTGTCTTTCATTTTCTCTGAACAGGTTGCCAGATTGTATTTAGTCTCTGATATTCTTTACAACTCCTGTGCCAAAGTTGCCAATGCGTCATATTACAGAAAATAGTAAGTATTAAAATCAGTCTCATCACCAAAGCATGGAAGATGAATCAGATTCCTTAGGCATTGTGCAGTTTTTGATTGCTAATCCATCCGTTCTTCTGTTTTTCTTGTTTTTCCATTTCCTCTAAATTACCATCAAAAGCTTTGAGTCCAAATTGCCCCAGATATTTGGAGATATCAGTGAAGCCTACAGAAACATACGTGCCCGTCTGCAAGCTGAACAGTTCAAGGTGCGGCCTCATTCTTAATAAAGGCTCTGTTTTTTTTCCCCCTCTTGTTCTTAATGTTGAATCCCATATGCATTTTTGACTCTCTCTTCTGTCCTCCACCTTTCTTCTTTCTCTGTCTGTCTCATGGTTGGCCTCTCCCACAATAGCAAAAGATCATGGGTTGTTTCCGGGCGTGGGAGGACTGGGCCATCTACCCAGAGTCCTACCTCATCCAGCTGCAGAACATCTTCCTGGGCCTGGTCAAACCTGGAGAGGAGGTCATCGAACAGCCAGAGGTTAGCATTCAGAACACACACGTACACACACACACACACACGTACACACACACACACACGTACACACACACGTACACACACACGTACACACACACACACACACAAGATACATATTATGGTGGAGGAGGTCATAGAACAGCCAGAGATGAGCATGCAGAACACACACACACACACACACACACACACACACAGACTCACACAAAATACATATTATGGCAGAGCAGTGCCTGGCAAGTTGTTTAGTCTTTCTGTTAGAAGGTCTACAAATCTGTTGTCCATGTAGGGCCATTTTATGTAGAACACAAACCCACACACACATTAATTGCTATTGTGGTTTGCCTAAGCCCTTCATCACCTGAGTGTTTACTTCCGTCTGCTATATCAAATTGATTGTGTCAGTGTTTATTCTGTGACAAAGCAGACTGCACAAATGACCAAATGAACAGAGGTACATTTGATTTGATACTTGGGGATTTCTCCAATCTTCTGTTCACTCTTCTACCCACTTTTAATTTGTTTCTGTGAGTGATGTACCAGTGCTTAGTGTGAGCCAGAGTATTTGTAGTGAAGATTTGGTGTGTGTGTGTGTGTGTGTGTGTGTGTGTCCGTCCGTCCATTGTGGGGCAGGTGTTGTGCTGATGTAATGGACCTTAGATGCATTCAGCCATCTTTTGTATTCAGTGCTGTGTTTGTTTCAAATCAGTTTATCTTCTATATGAGCCTGGGGGAGAGCTGTGCACTTTGGATAATTGAGTTCTGGGTAATTGAAGTATCAGTGTGTAGATGGAGAATGGCTGGCTCTTTCACTTCAGCAAAAGTCTGGGTCTCCTGAAGGAATAACAACCAAACAGGCAAGCCGAGGTTTAAAAAGTGGGCCATTTCTGCTGTCTCATGAAGGGTACTGGATTTCTTCTAACATCTCTCAGGAAATAAATGTTGTGTGGAAAATTGAGTGTCTGGATACAATATCTGCAGTTTTGAAGCAGTGCATCCTGGGTAAGCTGGAGTCCAGGCAGTTGCTGTGACTGACTGGCTCTCTTCTCAGCAGTCTACTTCATCAGCGGTGATTTAGGGGGTTGAATTGTGCAAAATTGCGTCTTTGTTGGAGCCCAAGTCAAGCAGAAGGATTGTGTTGTGATGTGACTGCTGAATTTTCTCTCTTGATGGGGGGGGGATTGTGTGACTATGGCTGATTAAATGAACTGATTAAGACGTGGGAGTGCTGTGTGGAATGGTGTGGGAGGTTGTGAGTCGTTGACCTTTTGCTGAGACTGGAGTTTGGGAGTGTTTTGGTCATTAAGTTTCCATTAGAGACTCGGCCGGGAGTGGGATAGTCTCATAAACCTGGCTTGACTCCTGGCATAAAGCTGGAGCCATATTGTATTGTCATTTGGTTTCGGCACCGTTTGGTGTCAGTGGAAAGGACATGGAAGGGACATGTTGACATGCAAAAGTGTCTATCCACGGGGGGTAACTGAGTGTTTGATGGAACAGCAGGCCTCTGCTCTGGACCTGGATGGAGCTCCTCTGGACGGAGTGCCACTGGATGGAGTGCCCCTGGATGGGGCTCTCTTAGACGGGGCACCTTTGGACGGGACGCCGTTGGACGACCTGGACGGATCACCCATGGGGTGGGACCCTGCGTCGCTGGACGGTGTACCTGTGGATGACATTGATGGTGTCCCCCTGGGATCGTCTATAGATGACATTGATGGAATGCCACGTAAGTATATGCAACCCAAATTCCTAAAGGTGTGTTTTTGTTTGTGTATGTGTATTGATTACATTTTAGTAAAATTTCTAAATATCAATTATAGTGAACCATGTGTTAACCATTATGCCTGTCCTTGTCTCTTTGTGTGTGTGTGTGTGTGTGTGTGTGTGTGTGTGTGTGTGTGTGTGGCTGTTTATATGTTGAACGTTTGTGTGTATGTGTTTGCGCTCTCTGTTCCAGTGGATGAAGGCACAGAGCGAGGAGTCCCCCACGCCAGAGTGACTCTGTCAAAGTGGGAGCGAGTGGATGATGGAGAGCCTCTGAAGAGCACAGATGCAGACAGCAGGTAAGGGAGGGTCTCTCTCTCTCTCTCTCTCTCTCTCTCTCTCTCTCTCTCTCTCTCTCTCTCTCTCTCTCTCTCTCTCTCTCTTCTTCTCTCATTCCTTCTCTCATTCTCACTTTCACTCCTCCTCTCTCTTCTCTCCCTCTCTCTGTTCATCTTCCTCTAGCTCGTGGCTCTAATAAACTGCAGTGCTGGGTCCAGCTCCGGCCCCAGCTGTAAGCCATTATGACATGATGGATGAGCCCTGTGCTGGATGCAGGAGGAGTTAACCTTTAATCAAGTTCCCTTAACAGCTGTGAAACGAGAGGGAGACCTTTTACATCGCCCCGTTTATTCATCTCCTCATTTCCTCGCTCCTTTCTTAATTGCTTTCATATCTCTCTTTCTCTCTCTCCCTCCCCCCCTCTCTATCTCTATCTCTCTCTCTCTCTCTCTCTCTCTCTCTCTCTCTCTCTCTCTCCTCCCTCTCTCTCTATCTCTCTATCTCTCTATCTCTTCCCCCTCCCCCCTCTCTCTATCCCTCTCTCTCTATCCCCCCCCCTCTCTGTCTCTCTTTCTTCCTGGGGAGAAATATGTGATTTAAAACAATAATGGTTCAGAGAGCAACTGATGACTAAGTCTGATTTTCAGTCGTTTCTTTGTGTTTGTCTCCCTCCTCCCTCTCTGCACTAGAGATGGAAAGGACGGGGAAGGGGAGTCAGACGATGACAGCAGTGACAGCTCCTCCAGCCCGTCAAAGTTTGATGCGGCTGACTTCAAGAGCTCCGTCTCCAGCTTTGAGCTCTCCGAGAGCAAGAGGAGTAAACTGCGTGAACTGGAGGTTAGCAGCCAGCGTCTTCTATCGCTGTCTCACTAAACAACATATTCCTCACATCTCTGAAGCATCAGATTTGTATTTAGTGTTTTGGAGCTGTAGCTACATCAAGTATAAGTATAAGTATATATACTCTTTGATCCCGTAAGGGAAATTTGGTCTCTGCATTTATCCCAATCCGTGAATTAGTGAAACACTCGGCACACACTCAGCACACAGTGAGGTGAAGCACACACTAATCCCGGCGCAGTGAGCTGCCTGCAACAACAGCGGCGCTCAGGGAGCAGTGAGGGGTTAGGTGCCTTTCTCAAGGGCACTTCAGCCGTGCCTACTGGTCGGTGTTTGAACCGGCAACCCTCTGGTTACAAGTCCGAAGCGCTAACCAGTAGGCCACGGCTGCCCCTCACATCACACCATTTAGGTAGATTAATTCAGATCGACTTCTAGGTGCTAGATATACTCTGTATACTAGGACAACCAACAAGTAGATCGAAATTCTAATTACCATTCCATGTCAATGAAACCGATTTACTGTGTTTTGTTTTCGTTATGGTCACCACTGTCCAGATAATTGTGTTTGAAGCCAGGATGAGGTGTTCGCAGTAGAAGGATTTGGTTTGAGTATTCTCCCTCTCTTTCAGGTGAAGGTGATGAAGTTCCAAGATGAGCTGGAGTCGGGGAAGAAGAACCGCAAGTCGGGCATGAGCGTCCATGAGCAGGTCCAGCACTACAGGAACAAGCTGCTCCAGAAGGTCAGTGCTGAGGTCAGACACCTCAACCAGGCCTGCCGTTGGGGTTGACTGTTGGGGCAGAGCTGGTCTAACCTGACCCTAGCCAGATGAATGTCGTTCCGCTTAGCTCCGCCTAGCTTCACTCACATCCATCTGGGACCTCTTCCATTGAGAGTGATTTCTGCAACCGACTTTATGGTTCAGCCAATCAAGGTTGAGGGCGGGAGTTTCATAGATGTGACATAGCGTAGAAGCGACTGTGAGACTTTTATTAGCGTCACGGGTTGGCTTCGATGTGAGTGGTTGAAGTAGCACGTCAATAGATGACGGACAAGTGGCTAATTCAATCATATGCAAGCATTTTTTGATTAGGCCCAGCCTTCTGAAGCAACACTTCAATGCATCGGTTCCAGATGGATGAGTGGAGCTAGGCGGAGGGAAATTCATCTGGCTAGGGTCAGGTTAGAGCTGGTCTATCGAAGGAGCAAATAGTATGCCGGTTTTGGAATAGTATGCAGGGTTTCACCGGCTATCACCTCATGCTTACTGAGCTCACTCAAAGCAGTTGGCTCAGTGGGTGGTTGAAATACAGCCTGCTGTTACAGTTGGATAAAACCTATGCTATTTGCAATAAGGGCACTGCGATGAAAGTTTTCAGGATCATGAGAAAAGTTTTCATCACAAGGCTTGAGCACATGCTATTTAATGCTTAGCTTACTGGAATTTTAGACGTTCTAAATGGCTTGCAGATGTTCTTAATACTCAGCACACAAGCCAGCGGTTGTTCTAAATGCATAGCGCATGAGGGTTGTGGTCTCAAGACGTTCTAAATGCAAATGGACAGGACTTGTGGGCCTTCTCAAATCACTTCAGGTGTTTTACTGCACCTGTCTGAGATAATCAGAAAGTAATGAAGCCATTAGTAAAATCACGAGCAAGGAGACCTCAAACACACCGCGCTGTCTACTTTCCAGCAGCAGGACACCGAGCTTATAACTGGAGTGGAAAAAAGCAATCAATGGTTTTAATTTGCAGCAGTCATCTTGAAATGAGGTTGATTAATTCATACAGTGTAAAAATGTACCGCAGTGTGTTATCATTGCTTCTCGAAAGCAGTTCAGCTCTCCTAGAGAGGATCATTTTAGCTCTTTAATTAAAACTCTCATCTATCATGGCCATCTCTTCAAATCTGGAACTCCTGTGGGTTTGATTTAACGTTAGCTAAATTAGCTGGGTTAAGTCCGGCCTACTGGTTAGGCAGTGGTTCGGTTACAGCCCATACGTGCTTGAGGAGTGCAGTGCACTGGACTGGACCTGAGCCTGGGTTTTGGGGGAAGATCTGATAAGCAGACGTGACTGTGATGGATCTGGCCCTGATCAGGGATCAGATGCGATGACGGCAGACGCTGGGCAGCCTCCGGCTCGAAGTTCTTCCAGAGTCAGATGCTGTCTTGGATGGGGGTTTGTTAACATCCTGTCCTCGTTCTGTCGTTTCTGTTCTGTCCACAGGAGTTTGAAAAGGACGAGCAGGAGAAAAAAGAGAAGTCATCGCAGAAACCAAAGGAACGGTCCAAGAAGGAGGAGAAGAAGGAGCGAGCGGAGGACCGGAGCAGAACGAGGGAGAAGGAGAGGAGTAAACGGAGCGAAGACCGCGAGAGGGGAAGAGACTTGGATGACAGGAGAGAAAGGTACGTCTTCACCTTCTCCTGTCCTTCAAATGCTCGTGAGAGATGGCACATAGATTTCACGAGGTTTACCGTCCATTTCACATCTGCTTGTGTGGCTTCGAGTAGGTATGCTGATGTTTTTTTGCACTTTTCCTGTGGTTGTGCCTGTCTTAGGACAAAGTCCAGGTCTCCCAAGAGGTCGAAGCGTTCCCGCTCCCCGTCACCTGTCCGGAAGTCGCGGAGGTCGACGTCCCGCTCGCCGCACCGTTCTCACAAAAAGTCCAAGAAGAACAAACACTGAAATTTGACCCCCTGGACCTTGGCCCCTTAGCGGACACATAAGTTTCCTATAGAGGGCGGGGTGTGTGAGTGGGTTTTGGTGGTGGAGGAGGGCATCAAGGGACAGATCACTCTGCCAATCATCACTCCGACAGCCCTTCCCCAGCAGTACCACACGGTTGCCTCCAGTGTCCCACAGTGCTCCGGGAATGGACCGGTCCTCCCAGGCCTCTCTTCGGTTTTGATGATTTCCCACAGTGCATCACGGTTACCTGGCCCCAGCCCACCGCCTTCATGTCAGTGCTGCTCCAGCTCCTCTCCCACCCCACGGCTCATTTTTATAAGACACAGGTTCCCATGTTGACTGTACAGTTCTCTTTTTTGTGTTCTTTTATTTGTTTTTATTTGGAATGTAAAGTGCTATTATTATTTGTCTCTTAAGGTCTTTTGAATGAAAGTGGAAAATGTTGCAAGATTGTTCCCCCAATCTTTACATTAAATACAAAAAAGATCTTGGATAAGGGGTGTGTGTGTGTGTGTGTAAATTTGTAGAAAAACAGCTTTATCTGGCTTGTCAACTGAATTGGGATACCAGCTTTATCAGAGGCACAAAAAGGGAAGGGCTTGGACAAGATAAATGCCCATCTTTCTGGTGCTTGTTATTCTGTTTGTGTACTCTTATCTGCTAAAGTGTAATGAGTGTGTGTGTGTGTGTGTGTGTGTGACCCAGACAGAGGCTCTGGTGGTTCTTCTGTACGCTGCCATCCACACATTTCACCAGGTGAGGGAGCATATAGTCTCTCTCTAATAAGACCATTGACCTCAATCCTGTAGTTTGCTGTTGGGAGTCCCTGCCTGGCCTGATGCCGTGCTGCTAGAGGTTACACAATATCTCTTGAGACATCACCTTGATGAATAATGCACTGATCACATTATTATTGGTCCTGTGCTTAGCATTACACTAATGAAGCCTCCCTCGAAAATTATGATTTCATGCTTTATATTGCATTTCACCAAAGCTCAGCTCCACTAAGCATGATAAACCCATAATAGTTTATTAAATGAGTCATAAACTGTTAGAAAAGTGGTTCAATTTATTGTTCTTTTTTACAACACATAAAATAACACTGACAAATACACAAATAAGAATAGGTAACGGAAATGATCAGAGTTAGTCCTAAATTTGAAATGTACGATGACAACCGTTCCACTGAAAAGCCATCGCATGACTATTAATGAGGCAGACGGAAGAAGATTAAAAAAAGCAGCGAGAGCGAATAATCGTTTATGTGTGTCAGTTTACGTAGAGGACAAATCACCTCATTCACCACAATGCTGTAAGTGATTATTAATGTCTTACAGGGTTATCAATCATCCAGGAGAATGGGTTCATCTAACCAGGATCATTGTCTCATCCTACAGTATATGCTACTGTGAACTGTCATTTCACACTCACTCTCCTCAAGCAATAGATTTCTCCAAACTAAGAACACAGTTTCATGTTATACACAAACAGGAAAAGATAAGGATATCATGAAAGGCATGGCGTTGTGGCGTTTTGTTGAAATGTTTGACATGTTCCTCTGCATGTCCGTAATCCCGTAGTGTCAGGGTCCTTGTTCTCCGTGGAGGCGGAATGCTTTCTACGAATGTCACTTCCGTCCTCCCCAGAGCACTCTCTGGCTGGAGATTGGTGGTTAGAGGGGAACAGTGGACCGAACTCCCATCCAGTTTTGGGGGGAAAAACAACTGTTGACGTGTTCTTGGGGAGTTTGTCTCTTCGGGACAGTCAGTGGGAGAAGAGAGCGACTGTAAGGCATCAGGAGAGATCAGTACTTCTTGACGTTGATGAAGACTTTGATGGCGCCGGTGAAGTCTGCGGAGAGGAGTACTTCACTGTGGTCTGTTTTCAGAGCTCCTGAAGGAGACAGAGGACAAAAATAAAACAGAACAGTCACCGACTGGTAAGAGGTGCCAGAGTTTTCTCTGATGAGAAGAAAGTCTGCTGACAGCATTACTGTTGAAGCAAGGAAGCATGATTTTTCTCTCTGCAAGTCCCAATATCCAAAGCTTATGTATGTAGTCCAAGAAAGTCCAGGCTTCCATATAAGCCATGGCTCATATGGCGACAAAACAAATGGCTGATAACTTGTCTGATAAAATGGCTGATAACTTGTCAACTAGCAGTCAATAGTCGCTCTCTGTCTCTGTCTCTCTCTGTACACCGGCACAGCGGAGTAGCAGACTGGAGCTTTCAGTGCTATGGCCATGTGTTGCCAAGGGAACAGAGCCTCTGAGGAAGCTGCACGCTCCGTCAGTCACGGTAACTCAAGAAGTCTAGAGGAGAGGCAGAGCACACAACAAGTACATTGTCTCCTAAAGCCGCAATCTCCGTCTTTACACAAACTCATTCAATTCAACTCAACACTTCAGATAGTTTTATGCCTCAGTTATGCTTTATGTTGTTCGCAAAAATCCAATGTGTCATGTATGCTGAAGTTTGCAAGTGTGTTTTTTCTACTTTGAAACATTCCACGGATGAGAGACAAGGTGGCTGGGATTCAGTGCTCTTGCCACTAGGGCCCAAGTGCTGTACTTCAAAGGACTTCTTCTGTGGGTCAAGACCTCATCCCTTTGAGCTCCAGAAGACAAGCTATGCTCATGTCTTTGAGAGACAGACACTGAATTGTACCATTGTATAGCTACCCCTCCCAGCAGTAACTCTCCACTGAAAACTGAATTGTATCATTTCTGAGCAGAGACCTCAGTTCTGGGTCTTGGCCCTTGTAAAGAAGCTTTTGTTTACCTCCCTCTCCGATGCCTCAAGAACAGTGCTGGCATGAAAACTAGCAGCCTGGGTTTTTAGCTCGATTGTCAGCACGCTCAACCCCTGATGCGAGGTGTTCTTACCTGAGGGAATGGTCTCGGAGTCGGTAGAGTCATTGCTCTTGACCTCAGGGTCAGGCTTCTCAGCGCCCCCTGCTTCCTGAGGCACGATGAGCCCCGGGTGGGGTGCAAAGATGGCCGACGTCACCACGGCATTGTGGGCTACGGAACACAGTGAGCAGAGGTCAGGGCTCTCAACCACTACCAGAGCTAAAAATAGGCACCTATCAACATTTAACACACTGATGACCATCACATCAGCATTCCACAGGGGCCCTAACTGGCTACTACTGATTAACATGCCATTTTAAAGGAGTAATGTCTCCTTACAGTTGAGTATGTATGGGGTAACTGTTCTCAGCCTTTGCTACAGTGCCAGTAATTGTTTACTGTTTATAACATTTCACTATCATTTTAATTTATAATTATGTCTACACAGATTAATAGTTGGAGTAGATGGGCAATGGTGGGCAGCCAGACGTCAAACATTGGCCAACTCTGATGCCACTCCTGACCTAACTCTTACCTTTAATGCCTTCCCAGAAGTCATTGCGGTCACGCCTGACTGAGGTGAATTTGCTGAGGTCGTGGTACGTGCTCCAGATGTACACGTACTTATCCTCGGAGCCGCTCACGATGAAGGAGTAATCATGGCTGCAGGGACACATGAACGTACGTACAGTTCACCCATATGCACACACATTTACTGTAAACACACATTACTGTATATCTTTGCAATTTGATTCCGTTTACGTTTGTGACCTTTGCTCATGAATAAATCTTACAGTAACACTTCAAGTAAACTGAATTCTGTGACACTAATACTATATATCTAACATGTGTTACACCTGCAGTTATCCTATTTTTGGAGAAACCCAACTCAACACACTGCAGTGTGTCTCACCTGAAGCTGGCTTTGATCTGGCTGCTGCTGTTGACATAGCCCTTGTACTTCATAGACAGAGAGAGATCCCTCAAGTCATACAGGCGAATACGGGAGTCATTGGATGTCACCAGGATCTATGGAGGAGGAATTGTTTTAAATGAAAGATAATAGTACAATACTAATTAATATATGGCAGACTGTTCAAATAATATTCAAAATAGTTGTTGACAGTTGACAGTTCTCTGTATAAGAAATACTGGAGACACAGTGACTGGATGGCAATTACAAAAATCAATTATCAAAAATTCCCATTCAGCAGCAGCATTCACACGCAAACACACAGATGAGATATTGGGCAGTTGTTCTGGCATCACTGCTGTACCTTGTTCTCCCCCGGCAGAGGCTCGATGCCTGTGATCTTCCGGCCCACGCGGTTCCTGCCCCTGGTGGAGCGCACATGGATCTGGGTGTGGTACTTCAGCCGCTGGAACACACACACACACACACACACACACACACACACACACACACACACACACACACGTATTCATGTTTGACTCAAAATCCACAAAACAAGATATTCAGAATAAATCAATAGTAAAAATGTCGAACAGAGTCAAGTGATGAATGCAAAAAGACATTAGATGTAACATTCAAAGCAAACAATTACAAAAGGGTTTACGGTGTTTCTATTCAACTAGTACAGGGGTGGCTAATCAGTCCAGCATGAAGAGCCAAAAAAAAAAATTCCACCACTCAAAAGAGCCTACAGTTTTCGAAAAGAAAATGAACAGAAAGAAAACGAGTCTGCTTCTCTGACTGACGTTTAAATAGCCTACCTTTACCTTGTACTTGCGAAGGTCAGTGTCTTTTGGAAAACTCTGGAAATGTTCAGGTTTGAAGCTTTATGCATCAGTTAAGTCTGGCATACCAAGTACCAAACTAACATGTAAAACATGTTTTTTATGGCGTTGTGTAACTGTGGTTTTAAACATGTTTTGCTACAAATCCTTTTTGAATGTCATGTGTTCCTCGATTTGTGCTTAGCTAATATTTGCATGCATTTTGATGTATCTACCCCTGGAAAATCCGGAGTTCTCACAAGAGCACAATTTAAATTGTCTCTGCGAGACACTCTGGCAATGAGTAATGATGCACATTACTTTTGCCACTTGTATCGCTGGGAGCCAATCACATCGGTGTATCTGATATAGGCGGGCCAAAGGCGAGCTAAACAGATGACCGACAGATGAGTGTTATTGTGTCGAAGTCCGGAATTAGTCAGTAAACATTGGCCGTATAGTTTTATCCAATTGCGTGAAGTGAGATTTTCAAATACACGCTTGGTGCTGCCCCTCGAGTTGGGCCATTACATTATTTGTGGCCAGACCCTTAATCTTTCTTAAATCTTAAATCCAATGAAAAGTGAGAACATATTTGAGCAGCCGTGAGTCACACAAGAGGAGGCAAAAAGCCGCATGCGGCTCGCGACCTTTGAACTGGTACTTCTTGCTTTGTTTGTGTAATCTCTGCTCCAGGAATTTGAATAGGTTTGCAATAGAGACGTCCCCATGTGTATGAGCTCACAGAAGCACCGAGCCCTCTGACACAAGAGGCTACAGTTTCATGCTCCATCTGCTGAGCAGTACTTACACTTACTCCCGTAATTGCTCTCAAAATATAATCAATAATCAGTACACACACACACACACACACCTCATCTCTCATTATACATACACATGCATATGCATGCACGCACAGACACACACACACCTCTATGTACAACAACTCAATTAAAATCTAATCATGATGAACATTTCACTGCACGTAGAGAATGACTCCCCACAGTCCCTCCCTGTTGTTTGGTTGAGTGACTTCATTAGTGCTGTTGTACTACAATTCAGAGTCGTTCATACAGTGCAAATGGCACATTTCATCAAAGGCATCAAAACAATGGCGCTGAAGGGAGACTGGAGCCTGAACACAGGCAGACTGATCTGAGATCATCCCTCTGGCGCAGTCAAGGGCACAAAGACAGCATTGAGTGGCAATTTGGGTCTCCGCCAGTCAGTTTCACCCAAACAAAAGGCCAGGTGAGAGGGGTGGTTTTCATCACACTCCTGGGATCGTGAATAGATTTGGGATTTTTGATACAGAAACACACACACACACACACACACACACACACACACACACACACACACAGTCATCTAAACATACACACACACACACCTCTGTGTCATAGAAGATGCAGCGGCCATCATAGGTGCCGATGACAGCGTATTTGCCATTCTGGCAGAAGTTGGCTGCGGTGATGAGTCTGGTCTGGCCGTCCACCTCATTCCACAGAGCCACCTTCTTATCCGGAATATTCCACAGCCGCAGCTTACCGTCTAGAGAGCCACTCAGGAAGTATCGGTCATCCTGGAAAAAGGAGGACACAGAGGAACAGAGGAAGAGCGAGACAGCGAGAGGGGACGATTCAATTGTAATTCAACACACACAAAACACAGCCAAGTACAGTTGCATGAATACTCAGTCTGCAGTCCACTGAGAGACGTAAAATGAAAGAGACAAAAAGAAAGTGCACACACACACACACACACACACACACACACACACACACACACACACACACACACACACACACACACACAGTGAATAGTGAATGTTGACACTCACCCTGGGGTGAAATGCGATAGCTGTGACAAAGTCTATGTGCTGAAAGCAGCAGAGGCACTCCCGTCTGGATATGTGCCACAGACGCACTGTCTTATCCATGGACGACGACAGCAGGAAGTAGTTCTGTGTCAGAGGCAGAGACAGGAGACGGACTCTCAAGTGGGGCCCGGAGGGACGATACACACAGACAGGAGCTCTAGCTTTATGGCCGATAAGGACCAGCTCAGAGGCAGGCAGGGCATTTTCAGGAGATGGCCTTTTCAGCTGGGGCAGCAAGGGGCTTCTACCAGAAACAGCCTTCGGGGCTACATGTTCCCATTGTTGTGGCCTATAATGGTGTTCTGTCATGCCATGGCATGTCCACACACAAGCAGGGTTATTATTTCCCATCTGTTGGGTTGGTAAATCAGCTAGGATGCACCTGTGAGACACTGACATCATGACAGGAGGTGTTTGGACAGTGACAATCTCACCTGTGTAGTGTGCACCTAATATGCATTTGTCATCCCAGTGCCTCTATTCTCTTGTTGACAGTTATTCTCTATTTTCTTGTTGACAGTTTTTCCTCCTAACTTTTGTCTGTTTGTGTGTCACTCTACTCCCTCACTGTGGGGAGAACAACTCTGTATTAAACATATCTGCTGAATATAAATGCAACAAGCCTTTGTACTGTAAGAACCAACACCCAGTAAGTGATTTGATGAAGGAGAGATAGCATACGTGTTGACGTGAGATGCCTTCAAGCTGAGAGAGGGTGGAACGTAAACAAGTTGAGATGAATGTTCCAACCCGCCTTAGTGCCATAGTAACCTTATTTGTCAACACTCTGACGGGCCAACATAGAAGTCCTCACTGACCTTTGACCAAGACAGGTCCAGCAGGTCGGCTGTGTGTCCTTTGTATTTGCAGAACGGAACTTGCCGGAAGGGGGCGTTCCTGTCCTCCATGTCGGGGTCCTCTGAAACCCCACTGCCCATCTGTAAAACAACAGTGAAGATTCAGGAAGGTGTTCAACCAAGCAAACATTACATTACTGTATTCACACAGCTCTTCCTTCTTCTGCACTCAGTGTCCTATTGACCTTCACTCAATAATAATAATAATAAAAATAATAATAATATTTACCATTTCTGGCAACTTTATAGACCATTGAATAGAGAGAGATCCCCATGCATTGCTAATACCAGTGTAATTATGTACCATTGCTAGCACCATTGGTAGTCTTCATTCAGTAATGGCCAAGGGACAATGGCCAAAAGAAAAGAAGAAGCATTACTAGAACTAGACAGTGGAGTAGTGACAGTGCTGCAGACTTGATCTGAGGAAGGACAATAGTTTCTTTTCTTTTCTAGATTTGATTCTATTTTTTTTCTTTCCTGCTGCACGACCAAACCTGCCCCATAAACTCCACCTGACAGCAAACAAAGCACTTGAGCAAGTGCCCTCATGTTGAGGTGAGCCAGGCGTGCCCACACATAAAAGCTGGGACTTGTTTACGCTGGAGATTTCGGAAGAGACTTACTGCTCCCTCGGTGTCAGACTTGGAGGAACACAGACTCTCCTGGGACGGAGAAGGAGACACGCGACCTTGAGGGGGGGAGAGAGAGAAAGAGAGAGAGAGAGAAAGAAAAGATGGATGAAAGAATGGAAGGTGGCACCCAGCCAGAGATCAGGGGAGAGCACAGCCATTTGTTTGTGCACACAGTAGTCTCAGAGCTAGACCAAAGTCCTTTTAGGCAAGTCCCTCCACTCAGTGGCCATATTGCACTCATAGGGCATCCTATTCGGCAGAAATGCGCGTGCGCAAGGCTTCACGACACCAAACGTGCTTCAGCGGCGTTCACAACACATGATTGGCACGATGACTGCACAACAAAGCACATAATTGGCTCAATGTATACACATGTTGACGTTTTGGCAAGGAAGGGGTGGGATATGTGTAGACAACGGCCATATTGGCGTTACAAACTAACCCCATGCATTTCGATGGATGATTTTTTGAGTGCTGTGTCTCCTCATTAGAAAGTCTCTAGACACATTGGAATATGCCACCGGGTCCATATATCACAATGTATGTCTGGTATATTAGAATATGCATCTGAGCAAAATATTAGCGGGAGTGGAAGCGATCAGTGTATTTAGTAAATCTGAGATGATCTAAGCCAATAAAATACTTTGTGAAAGCAAAGCTCAACCATATAATGGCAAATCAAATTTTAAGACGGCAAAGGAAACTGGTCCTTTTTGTCAAACTGCAGTAATTTCAAGTGTATTAACCACATAGTGTATAAACTGCAAGACAGTGTTTTATGCTAATTAAAACAAAACATAAAAACATCTATGTATTAACCACAGAGCCCAATAGCCCAATGAATCCGAATCAGATCATGCTTTATTCATAAAGAAGAATGAAGAAAAGAAATGCATTGCCATGTATAGCCCCTGTGTATTAACCTCAAAGCTGAAGACATTTTGCAAAATTAATGCTTTGGTTAACAGGCGGGAAATTACATTAAGGACGGGTGTCAGCAAGACACAGGGTTCCCACTCTAAGTCAAATGTAAAATTCCATAACTTTTCCCTGACTTTCCCTGACAAAAAACTGAATTTCAAACACTCATAGTGAATGGTACAATATACTGACCAAAGATTTCAGAGCAGCCGCGTACTAGCGCATCACGTATACAACATGATAAAATTCCCTGACTTCCAATGTCTGGAATAGCCTGGCTAACGCCAAACCCCATCTCATTGAGATGGGGTGTGGGAACTAAACATTCATTTTCTCGTATTTGAAACGTGGTTTACGAATGCCCAGAGCCGTTTATTGGGCGCTACGAATGTCTATCAAATGCGTATCAAATGTACGTAGCTCATAACGGCTTCGGTGTGTCGTCATCGTCTTGCTGCCCTTCCTCCGTTTTGTGATTGGTTTCTTCATTGAGGTGAAAACGAAGTCCATAGAATCCAGGCTGCCTAGCAGCGTGAATAAAATCGTGCGCGGTAAGGCAGCATTGGAAAACCCAGGCTATGTGTGGAATAGACTTTATCAAAATTCCATGATATTCCAGATATTCCATGACCCGTGGGAAGACAGCTCAAATTGTTATTGTTGCCACTATAATAGTGTTTACATGTAATTTAGATGTGTTTGTACTCTGAAAGTCACTTCTTCAGCTATGAGACTACTCACACAAGAAGACGTACACAGGGTGTTTGCACTGGACACACTTGCAAGTGGTCCCCTGACACACTTCCCTTGCCAACATCGGTCAAGGGCAACAGGCATACGGGTAATGGCTTGGGTCAGTTCAGAGAGAGCACGTTCCACATGTTTGTGCATGAGGTGATGGCTTGGGTCAGTTCAGAGAGAGCACGTTCAGCATGTTTGTGCATGAGGTGACACAGTGGATATTTTAGCCAGATTACGAAGCCAGTGGAATGTGCAGAATTTATAGTCCAAAAAACTGTACCAGGAATGCATACACAAACATACATGTGAACACCCTCACACACATACACAAACGACCACACACACACACACACACTAATTACAATCAAACAAAGTATGAAAGACATGACGTCCTTTAGAAGTTTTTCCATTAGTTCCATCAGTAAAAGCAGTGCCATTCCTTAAAGCTCATGTAAGAGAGCTTGCTAAAGTGGCTTATGTTGAACACTGGAGAAGATAGTAATGCCATTAAGCTGTGGCTAAGACATACTTAAATCATTAAAACCACGGCTTCAGTGGCTTAATGCTAAAGCACATGCATGTCACTACACTTTGTCCTCATATAGTATCAATGTAATCCTAAATAAATCAGATACAGAAAATGTGTGTGTGCGTGTGTGTGTGTGTGTGTGACTGATATCAACGAGGTCTAATTAGACGATTCTTTATTCATTATGAGGCAGTGATGATTAATTAGTTAGACCTCTGGCACAGAGCTAGCAGTGTAGGTTACCATTTTGGTTGTCCACATACTGTGTGTGTGTGTGTGTGTGTGTGTGTGTGTGTGTGTGTGTGTGTGTGTGTGTGTGTGTGTGTGTGTGTGTGTATACACCTCATGCCTTAGTGCGAGTGTCTATTTGTGCGTCTGTTGGACATTACCCTCTGTGTTGTATTTGATCCTCATGTTGTTGAAGAAGTCAAAGGCGTTCTTGAGAACCCAGATCCTGACCATGTTGTCCTGCCCTGCAGTGGCCAGCAACCGGCCACAGTGGGAAAACTTCATCGTCCACACAGCTCCCTGTGGAGAAGAGAACGAGGCTTTTACTACTCTCCATCACACCCAGACACACACACACACACACACACACACACACACACACTCATATACATTTACTCACACGAGAACATGAACACAAAAGGCTCTTAAAGCTAGCACAATTGTGTTTCCTGACAGAAGAATGTACAAGGTAAATACACACACACACACACACACACACACAATAAATGTATACACTTAACAGCTACTCGACCAGTTCCTACATCCTTCCTTGTTTTGTCCCCCTCTCCATCCCCCCCCCCCCCCCCCCTCTCACCATGTGCTCTCCACTGAGGTCCTGGACCACTTTGATCTGGTCGAAGTCGAAGGGCCCCTTGAAGCTGTGCGCAGCCTTGAACTTGACAGGCCGCGTGTAGGGCATGCCCTCGTCATCGCTGGAGGACGGGTCATCCTGGTCCGTGTGGAAGACCTCGTCCCGCACGCTCTTCACCTTGTTCACCGCCTTCTCGCCGTACTCCTCGGCCAGGTGCTTCGCCCGCTTCACCGACTTGCCAAGGAACTTCTTCAGCTGCGTGCTGCAGGGTGTGTCACACACACACACACACACACACAAACACACACACACACACAAAATCAAATGCACGCACAGCAAGAAACACCAAAGGCAACACACTCATACGCTGACTAACACAATTACCTATACACAGGCCAATACTAATACTATTGTACACCTCCTCTTAGAACGCTCAAATTCAAAGACAATAATACCAAGCAGACCATTTCAAACAGTTTTTTAAAGTAACATCCTGAGATAAAAAAAAACATAGATGACATCTAATGTCAGGCAGCTGACTCAGAAAAACACAAGCAGAGCCAAGCCCTCTTTCCTTTCTCCCTCAACGAATAAGACCTGTCATTGTTGTCACAGATTTCACAGACACTCTTAGCCGGTGAGAGCTTACAGTAGCATGACTGCATGAATTTCATCCGTGATTGAGCTTAGACATGCGCATAGGACCTCCGTGTCTCCAAGACCTTCACTTAAATGACGGGGAATTGAGAAGGGACCAACAGAGGAGCAGTAGCGCGCGCGCACACACACACACACACACACACACACACACACACACACACACACAAGCCTTTGCAGCACTCACGTCTTCTGCTTCAACTTTCCTCCATCTGTGTCTGTGAGGGGGGCCGAGGACTTGTCATCATCGTCCGACTGCGCTGCGTCATTCCTGAGGGAAAACATGAGACTGACAGCTCAGGGCCCACAGCCGCGAGAGCCCAAGGTGTGTGTGTGTGTGTGTGTGTGTGTGTGTGTGTGTGTGTGTGTTTCTGTGAGCTGAGCCACATCAGACTGTGGAAAAGTGGATTAACTCAACCCAGTCTTTGCTCAAGCCCCGGAGAATTGGACTAGACTGAAACAGTGGCCATGAAAATCAAGACCCAGTTAAAAGGGTGATTCAGTAATTAAAGAGAGCTGATGAGAAATGGGAGTACACAGGTTTATGACATGGGTCTAGTACACACGCTTAAGACAGTGAACATAGTATTTGAGCTTTTAGGAACTGACTTTCATTGGTGAAAATATAACCAACTGACTTTATTAGAATTCTGGTAAACCATGGCTGTGATACAAAACAAAAATGCATAATTGTATTATTATCAGATGTAATGTACACAGCTGTGTGGTGTAAAAGGTTGCATCGTCTAGCATTATGGGTAATGTAGTCCAGTGGATAGTTCTGTGGATAGCTCCCATGATGCACTTACGTGATGTACTCTTTGGTCCTCCTCATGATGTGCAGGGTGAGGGGGTTGATACCAGTGGGCAGCTTCTCCTCAGCCTGGATCAGAGGAATCTCCTCACCGGTGTCCAGGTTCTTTATCATCACACTCGCCAGAATTTCCTGTCACAGACACACACCTTGTCAGAGAGCTTCAGTAGCCCATCAACAACCACATGCTTTAGTGCAAAAGCAGTTCTATCCTCAGCAGGAAAAGGAATGGGGAAAAAAACAGCTATCATGATGACCTTCCACACACACACACACACACACACACACACACACACACACACACACACCTCATCAGTGAGTTCTCGTCCCGAGTTGGAGCGCGGTCTTTGTGGTCCAGGTGTTTCACTACCACTGGCACAAGAGTCTTGCTCGCCATTCTCCTGAAAACACAAACACACACACACACACACATAAATTGATATTTCAAATCTTAAGTGGATGATTATCCCCCTTTGACCATAGTCATGCCATATGTCATCCCAACTCAATTACTTCAGGGTCACTGTATTCCTGGTGTGGACAGAACTGTTCCGTGTCATTATAAAGCATCTTAGCCCTTCCTGGTTGCATGATTGTCACTCACTCACACACACAAACCTGTGCGGTGACGAGTTTCTCCCCACTGGTGGCGCTAGCGAGGTCCAGGGAGTGCTGCAGCTCTTTGGTGAGGGAGCGTACCGTCGAGCTGGGAGACACCAGGCCACAGGGCTCTTCGTCCGGCTCTGCGGAAACTGACCAAGCAGAGAAAGCGCCGTTGAACTCAGCAGCCAATCACACGACAGATCACGCACATCAGAACCAGAGCTCTGATCAGAACACATCACACTCATCAGGACTCTTCATCCACATCATCCTCATGACTCTTCATCCACAAAACCTGTGCGTTCTTGTGAGAATAATGGGTTGAGATTCTACAGCCGTTGAACAACAGCAATCCATCATGATGCTAATTCCCACGGCATTGCGCTACCCAAATTTGGCTGAAGCCATCACAAATCAATAACAGTTCAGATCTTATTAGTGCAACACAAACTGGTGTTGACAAATGACACAGCAGTCCCTCCCTCCTGCCCAACTTCTCCAAGTCTGGCCCGCACTCACAGCCCATGTAGAGATTGCACTAATGATCTGCCCTCGTTCCCCACGTTTTTGTCTCCAAAATTGACGTGCCGCTCTAATTAGGAACACTCAGTCCCCTCATAAATGTCAGCACAATGCATAATTAATGACGTCGCCAAACAGCCAATAACGCTAATTAGGGAACATTATGTTCCGATATGTTTCGTGAAAAAGCTGTCGCCTCACTTCATTTGTGTGTGAGTAAGTGTGTGTGTGTGTGTGTGTGTGTAGGTGGGAGTGCGAGAATTGTGCCGGCATGTCGCTTAATTACCTGAGGTCCCCAACAGGTGAACATGTACCAGCCATAAATTTGCCTCAGCAATGAGAAATAATAGGTTCATTCGATTACAGAATTCTGGTATAATTCTGGTATTCTGGTGGGAGGATTTTTTGGACACCTTTAGGAGGCCAAGTCCACAATACCAAAGTGGACCGTCTAACTGGATAAATCTGATGCCAACTGGCTAATTTTCCTCATGGCTTTAGGATTTTTTCACAATACTAGGAGCTGAAACAAAACTGAACTGTGTTAAAGCATATTTCATGCTAGCTGTTTGCAGAAGCAGGAAAATCCCTGCTGGCCAAAGGGAAGAACAGGGTGTACTCAGCCAGCAAATCCAACAACTGGCTCAACCTTGCATACAGAGGGCTTGTTGTTTGACTCACGGCTTGCTTACATTTAGTAACCCTGACCAAAAGTGTGCAAGGGGCTTTTTCTTAGCCCGGTTTGTGACTCTCAGTGGGCCAGTGTGAGACTGGAGCATATGTGAGGACCGTCCGAACACTGTTGTCTTACCTGCTAACGCAGTGGGCCGCATGGACTCCTGGGACTTCTTACTGGGCAGGAGGGTGGGGCGCGAGGGTGGGGGCGGTCGAGGGGGCGGCGCTCCACTCGGAGGAGGCGGTCTGGACGGTGGTGCCTTCTTGGTGCTGGCCACGATGTCGGGCTCCACTGTGAACTGCCGGGGGGGTTTGGAGGGCCCTCCGGGATCCTGGTCCGTAGCCATGGTGTCTGTGAGGGGAACCTGTTCCAGGATGTCGGCCGGTCTGGGCTCCATCTCGGCGTCCCCGCCACACGAAAGCTCGGCCATGGCGGCCCGGCCACCGAGGGCACTGGTGATGTCCGGAGGGGGCGGCGTCGGGGCAGGGGCCTGCTCTTGAGTCGCCGATGCACCTGCGGACACGGACGCACCCAGAGCCTCCGCAACTGCCGGTGCAGCATCTTCCTGTGCGCTCACGTCCTGTTCTTGCTCCACCACCCTCGCCTCCTGTTCTGATTGGCCGCCTCCAGACGCTAGACCCATCCTTGAGAGGACTTCAGGCGTCTCATTGGACCCACTGGCTGCTGATGCTGCCTGCTCTTCGGCTCCTGACCTCTCCTCCGTCCTCCTCTCCCCCTGATCCCCTTGGAGCAGACCCTCATCCCCTCCGTTGTCCTTTTGGCTCTCCTCAATAATGCTGTCAATGATCTGCCAGAAGAGAAAGGGAGATAGACACCGAGACAAAGAGTGTAAGGTTTAAACAAATGTTAACAGAGATATGGGAGCCAAGTGTGGCTTTGTGTGTTATAAGTGTTATGTTTCTGCTGCGGTGTCATTAAGCCATGTAACTAGTGAGGTGAAACCAAATGCATTATGATGACCTGTCCTCCCCTGGGTATTTAAGTCCTTGCTTATTGACAGAGGGAGGTTGGAACGCAGGCCAACAGACACAATGAGAAACAAAAAGAACGAGTTGGGTTGGAAGCCATACGAAAAACACTCTGGATGAATAAAAACTGAGCGTGTGTGTGTGTGTGTGTGTGTGTGTGTGTGTGTACTAGGGCTCAGACTAAAGCAATAAGTTATGTTCAGACAGTTGTCTGTTTCCAGCTTCTCCTAACAGCAAGATGGACACAGAGATAAGGGAAACAGAGAGTAAAAAATTCTAAGGGGGGGGGGGGGCAATTTAACATGAAAATGTATCCTGTGTTGCCATGAGTTAAGGCAACCTTAAGTCAATATGACCTGCTATGCTTACTATGCGGAGCCTTGCAATAGTCCCAGACATGTGGACTTTGACTGCAAAGGTGAAGTTGACTAACTTTCTCATAGAGCAGACCCCCTCACTAACTACTTTCTAACTTCCTTGCTTGTCTCACTCTTGAGTCACTTAAAACTACTACAGCAATATATCTTCCCTGCTCGTTCTCCTAAATCCTAATGAAATAGTGAGTTGAATAGTATGAATTTGTAATGAACAGTATGCTTCTAAAGCTGACCTATACCTGACATTTCTGTGAAAGGAAAAGTAATTATAGGCATTGACAGCTCTGTTGCATCCTTAAGTACAGAGTAGGGGCAACATAAACACAGGGAGACCAAACAGACAGGACAATTCACGCTGAAAGGGAGACTTAAAATAGAGAGATGTGATGCCAACACAGAGACAGGAAACTGTCAGAATATGAAGACAGAAAATGAGGACACGGAGACAGAAATAGGGATTGGTTGTTGTGCATCTTCATACTGGTCTACAGCTAGATTTCCTGTTTGTATACGTGCAAATTCATTATTACCGTTTCAAATGAACTGCCTACTGACAGACATTCCACATGGTTATGCTTTCTCTTTTGTAGTAATGGCACTGACAGTAGCATGGCAGTTCATATAACACAGTATATTCCAAAACACCCACCTTTAAGGAGTCATCATTACGGGACTCTGGTATGGCTAATCCTACTGCCACTTCCTGGACTAGGTTTTCCTTAGCACCCTAGAACCAAACCCAAGCCACACACACACACACACACACACACACACACACGTTACTCAGTGCAAAACTCACGCAAATATCTAACAGTTCTGAAGCCCCTGTGAAGGCCTCAGCCAAAGCAAGCCTGTTAGAAAACATAATTTTGACAGAGTGTCTCAGGTTCATTAGTTTGAGTTTAGTGTACATAGCACTCATAACAGCATGACACCTGATAAGGTGTGCTAATGTTCTAATCTAGTTTATTTTGGTTGAAGCCTTGAAGGAGACTGAGGATTGACAGTAGAATATTGTGGAGTTGTGATCTAATAAAGATTTCAGGAGGAGTTATATAGAGTGAGAGAGTCTTGGTTTAGAACTTTGACCGACCGAGAAGCTGTGTCCTTCTTTCCCTTTTTCTCTCTTTTATAAAATACGCTGATCTGGCCATCTTTTTTTGCTGACAACATACACATATACAGGATACTCAACATAAAATGCAGAGGTGTATCATGAAACAGAAACATGACAAAAACATCAACATTTAAAACCGAGCCGCACATAAAGCAACAAAGCACACTGTGTCTATTAGCCAGAGGGGGAAAGTACAGGCTCTTCAAGGTGGTCAACTTTCACTCTGTCCTTGTTTCCTTCCTCCTCCTTCTTCTTCTTCTTCTCCCTGTTGCCTGCTTTGGGTCTGGCTGTCCCGCGTCAGACTAATAATTAAACTAAAAACCAACAGGGGCCTTGGCACTCAGACATACCGGCTGACTGCCCTTCATTTCTGACCCCAAGCTGTGTCACCTCTCGTGAACACACAGGGAGATGTTTTTTGCCCCAGGCAAGGATACACTCTTCACAGAGAAAACAATATCTTCTAACACCATAAATAGAGGGCACAGTGAGGTCAATGTGGTGCTTTGGGGAAGTGCTGTTGATCTTACCTGAGGAGTGGGAAGGACAAACTTTGCAGGTGAACTGTAAGACAAAAAACAAAACAATGACAGGGAATGTTACGGTATCTGAACAAATGACAAGGTGGGAATAAATAACATTTTAAACTATACACTTCACACCACTTAATTTCATTTAAAGCAAAGTTGTGGTCAACAGGCCTATGCTATGTGGTCAACAGGCCAACAGGCCTATGCTTGTGGCTCCCCTAAAACCCCCACACTGAGTAAACAGAAACAAAATATGGCAATGGATAACTAGTAAGCCAGCCCATGCATTTATTTCTATAGTATATGATCTTCGAGGATGTCTCCATTCCATCTTCATCTGCATACTCTCAGACAAAGGCAAGCATGTGTGCATGTTAGATAGAAACAACCGAAATATTAGGCTATAAGAAACAACCTAGATATTAGGCTGGGCCATCAGATCATTTTCACCCCCCGGGTTGTTTTTTTTTTTTTCCTTTTCCTCAAGATGCTGTAAGCCTAGGCTGTTGTCAAACTAAAGTGGTGGGTTTTTTTTTTTTTTGCTTGTGATTTCTGATGGGAAATCGTTACTTAACATGGGCTTCAGGTTTCCTGCTGGTGAAGAGCTGTCTATTGTATCTTTAGCAAAACCAAACAAATAAGACTGCAAAGTATCAAGGCTAATCTGTGACATCAAACCATATATAGCAAATTTCCATGCCATCACTAATTCTGTCTCTTCGTCTTTCATGCCATCTGTCTCCATTGTCTATGCCAAGAGCATGGCAACACGCTCCGCTTATGAGGATGTGGAGAAAGACACTTCGCTTGGCCAAATTCTCTTACTGTCACAGCTAAAATGAAGTGTGCACATTAGCAGGGAATATCTGACATCAAGGCAACTTAGTTATGCCCAAGGACCCAAACAGAGCTCCAAGCTCCAAAAGGATTATAGGTGGAAAACCCTTGAGGTAAGGTAAGGTATAGATGGAAAGGTGTGTGTGTGTGTGTGTGTGTGTGTGTGTGTGTGTGTGTGTGTGTGTACAACCGGAGAGAGAGAGAGATTTGTTTTCGCTTTCCATCCTGTTTTGACCTGACGGTATTGTGAAAACAAACACCCAAATACCAGATCATTTCAAGGCCAAGATTTCCACACAGGAATAGTAGAGTTAGTTAACAAATGGTCAGACTGTTCCAAAATATCCCCAAATAGTTGATAGGCCAACATCTAAGAGAGGGATTTTACCAGTGTCAGGAGTCTGCCTCTGCAACAGCAAATGTAGATAACATCTAAACATGTCAACAAAATGACAGTGGACTTCGAATGTCTGAGACTGGGGATAGACTAATTTTCAAGAAATTTTCAGTAAATCATTTAGCAAGATTAAGATCTTATTACAGCATAGCCTACGCCTTTTATGTAGGCTACTTCAAGACAATGTGACGTCAGAAATAATGCACAGGCAAATTAGCGGACCCTCCGAGGCAAAGCGTAACAACATGTAACCCAAGTGGATTTCTAGTTAGGGTATGGATACATTTGGTCACAATAACAACAATGAAACATCAACACCAAAACAATAGTTATCAAACGGAGAGGAACTTTTTGGGCATACTTACATATTTGGAGAGGGGGTAAAATGTACATCTTCCGCAGCATCATAGAATTCTTCTGTGTCACTTGTATCCGACGCCATTGAGTAACGTTATGGGTAGCTAGACTAGAAGGCTACATGCAAAAGGCCCTAACTCAATAATCGCTGCGATGGGAGTAAACGTCAGCTAGCTAGATTTGAGATTGAAAGAACACAATCATACGAAACTAGTCACGTTACACGGAGAGTGGAACATATACAGGTTCCGTGGCATACATCCCAAGAATCCTCGTTGCAAATTCAAGAATTACTGCCTGGGTAGACACCAATAAGAAATGGGAGAGGCCACTTTTAAGACAAGTCACCTGTGTACGGCTAGCTGGCTAGTTGGCTAGCTGTCGAAGCTAGATGTAGGTGGCCTAACGTTAGCTGACAGGTTGCAGATAGATTCCGAATATCCCGGACTGTTAAACAGAACCATTAAATATATCCTGTAACGCTGATTATAGTTATTAACGTCGTTCCCTGGACGAAAGCAATATCGTTAGACAAACCGCTCTATGCATGATGAGTGATTAAAAACAAGAGAAGGAAGCTGACTGCCAAGTGACTTTCTCGCGAACCTCGAAATCTCGGTTAAATCTCGCGTGATTCCACTTGACAGCTAGTTCCATATCAAATGACGGACAGATGGGCTTGTATGACGGATAGAGAGAAAAGGTCCACTCTTGAGTTGGCTCCATACATTTTCATGTTATTGCAAAAATAGCCGAAGAATATAATATTGTTGTTATGATGCCATAATGTCTATGCTTTGTCAATGCACATCATGGCATGAACGTGTCACACGGCAGTCTGGTAAAACCACTCATCCACTGGGTGGGCGTGGCCAGTACACAGACTCAACAAGTTATGCAAATGGTTCTACATTATACAGTATAAACATAGAAAAGCTATTGACAGAGACAAGATTATTTCACTATATAATTGTACGATTAACTTTGTTTATATTTATTTATCTTTGTTTTGAATTTAACTGAGCAGCAATGTATCAAATTCTCTTGGCTTTAATGCTGTGGGTGCAGGTGCAAGTGCAAGTGCGGTCAGCCCCTGATTCAACATAGTTTCCACGTTTAGCCACTGGAGTGTGCAGTCACATCGGGCTTCCTCAGTAGTCAGCAGCAGCGCCCAACTCTCACCCCTCGTTGTTTTTCTGTCCATGCGCCACATGGCGACCAACTTGACAGCTGGGTAGATACTGTGGCAGGGACAGAGTTCTCCACATCGATTGGAAAGCTATACAAACAATGCATTTGTCCAAACCGTATTGGATTAAAAAAAAACACACCCTTTAGTTAAAAATACTCCTTTATATGTAAAACACAACAAACTAATCATTATGATGGGTCGTATGGCCATGTGTTTTTGCTTCTAGCCTACAAAATACATTTGTCTAATGTTTAAGCCCAAGGTTTGGCTAGTCTTGTAGTGCTGTGGCCTCTAACCCACACAGTGGAGCTGCTGCTTTTACATTATCGAACTTTTTTTTTTGGCCAAAACACAAACACTTATTACATGCACAGACGAATGAACAACTGTAAAACGTCTACAATATCCACCAATCCCAGCGTTATATGCCTACGGTGCCTGCGCAACTGGCTTCTTTTGGTAACGGAAGTTTTCGACACGTCATGTTGATTGGCGTACTGCTTCCCCACTTGACGATGAGAACATTTTTGTTCTCAACGACAAACAGCCACTTATTATCGAGGAGGCGGGGCCCTAAGAGAGGTCCATGAGTGGAGTGGATTTGAGGGTTTAAGAGGAAAACAAGGACAAATCCCGTTGTTGCAGGTAGGGAAATCACTATGTAAAAGTTTATTCGATGTGTTTGAAGTACAATCTATAGTTATACAAATGCCTTCAGGGTAATTGCGCGTTTCCAGAAGTACTGTGTATTGCGCTAACCTGCTAAACCGCTATGTTCCAATCTGTTCAGCGAAACGTAGCCATGCTTCATGTTTTGTCCTTTCTTCAAATCCTCTAACCCGGTGAAGTTAACAGTTGTCATGTTAAATACGGGATCGTATAGACAAACTTAAACAGTGGTTGATGTTGTTTCGTACCCTAACCGTGTATATTTATGGTCTGATAAAGTCAGTAGTACCTTAGGATGGTTGAAGTTATACGGATGGTTAACTTGCTAGCTAGGTGGTTAGCCAGCTAAGTTTTAGAAGTTCCGAAATAAACATGAGCAGGCTTGTCCGTCTTGGAAACCCCTGTGTGTCTATGTATAAATAAAATGCTTTAGCTTTACAACAGGTTAATAATGTGTCTGAATTGCGGTTCTCATTCAAATAAATGTAATTAGCACCCAAGCTAGGTTGGCATTACTGTTCTTCTACACAAGCATCAGATTCTGTAACGTACTAGTTTGACATGTAGACTATTCGAGTTCTCTGACAAGTGTCTGCACTTCCCATTATGATCTAAGATTGGTTTAGGAAGCTGTAATAATCTTTAATGGATGTCTATGATATTGCTGAATGTTATGAATCGGTCCATTAAGCAATATTATCATCTGGCTCTCGCTCCCATTATCCAACAAAATTGCAAACTATAAAACTGCCAGGCCTATAACAAGTCCTGATATTACTGACAGAAACTTACACTTGTACTTATGAGACTTGTATATCGCCTAACACAGCCATTTCTTTGAGGTAACGTTTTGTGTTTTCATTGGGTTTCAGGGGACTGACTAGTGTCTGAAATGTAATGCAGGTTGTTTGGCTGATCCACCAGACGTGGTCTGTAGCTGAGTATAATGTGAAATACTTGTAGAAGTTGTTTATATGTTCATGTTTGTCCAGACTGTGGTTCCCCTGGAGTGAAGTCTTCCACTATAGCATATCTTGTAGAATTGCTCAATGAGTCCATAATAGATAACAAAATGGCTCTTCATACAAGAAGTAGTTGTGTTACATTCAGTGCTGGGTCAATTAAGTTGAAATTACAAAGGCCATTTCCCCACAAGCACATCCTTTTTTAAGCACAGCGGATTCCACACGATCACGAGGCTTCTAGCAAAAGCTCTTTTGTTTTAGTAATTTACTGATGGCTCCAAGCTGTTTTTAGTGTCTGGAACAGTTGTTCTGACTGAGGTCAACCATCCATGTTTATCATGTGTATTGTTTTGTATTTCGAAAATATTTCGAAATATCTAGCTTCTTGTCCTTATTGAAACATTTCTCCATTGTCTTTATTCTCTATTTTGAGAAAAGATAATGTCATGTGCCTATACAATCCATTTTTGGGGTCTTAAAAACGTGATAAAAATAGTGTGCTATTGTGGATACTGTTGCATGCCATGGTGTCCTAAGCAGATTGCATTGGTGTACCCATTTAATGAGCTTTTGTTCGTATGCTCAGTCCAGTCAGTCCGGGCAGCAGCGGCTGTAAAAAGGGTGTGTGTGTTAAAACCTGTGTGCTAAGATCTTGACTTGTTTGTAAAGCGTCAAAATGACTTTTTTTTATGACTGAAATGTTAATCAGAGATCTGCTGAACATGTAGGCTTAGCATAATTTACAGGGGTAAGCTATCAGTAAGGGCCGAAAGATTAATCCAAATCTAATCGCAATATCAGTCAAAAATCGTCAGCATTGTTCAGTCCTGTATCAATACTCACTAGCTCCTTTCAGTTCCTCAGTGTCAGTGACTGTTTGAAAGGGGTGTAGTGTGTTGTGACCTGGTAACACAACAAGACAAGTTTCTTTCACCTATGGCTAAATGGAGGACTACTAGTAGGCTACAAGGCTACAACACGTATGGCACAGTGAAAAGCTGCTTCTCATAAGCCCAGCTTTGTGAGTTGCAGGTAAATGTCTTTTGGCCGTCCTCCAGTATTGTCAGAGAGTGAAAGAGGCTTTCCCTCAAGTGCCGGCTTCTCTTCACTGTTCTGCACACTACCAATTGATAGGCGTAACTGTAATTCAGAGGCCATGGCATCAGTATTGGATTCCAGTTTTTCTTTGCATGGCAAGACACTTCACTCGGTAAAATTGGTACACTACAGAGTGATGTCCGCCACCTCTGTGCATAGATAGTTTGGAAATTACACAAATTGTGCCAAGAATGCCACTTTGTTTTCTCTCAACTTCAAAATCAGTGGATTCAGGCAAAACATGCTGTTTAGAAATAAATTGGGGTGTTCAAGTGGTTAGTATTCAGTGATGCCTTTTGCCTTATTTTGCAGTTGGCCTAAATGTGTCAGCACACAAAGCACAGGTTTTGTGTAACGATTAGCCTATTTTAAAAATGTACCATTTTGGAGAGCAGAGTGATTTGCTGTCTTCAGAGAAAGTCATTTTTATTTTTTCACTCTCCTGGTTTCACTTCTCAGCCAGGTTGGATGGCAGTGCACCATGCCATTTGTTAAGCAACCCATTCCGATTAACAGTGGCCATGCTGCAAAAGATGAAGGCCTGAAAATGCAACAGCCTTTGTTTCATAAGCGTCAGAACATATCTCCAGTCATGCATCTGGAGGCTGTTTATCTTGCGACCGAATCTGGTCTGGCTATTTTGCACTAAGACAGCCTCTGAAATTATGTTTTTGTGACACATGGCAAATTTTCTTTGTGTGTGTACACAGTGTTTTTCAAAAGGAAACACAAGAAAAGAGGTAAAGTGATGTCAGCATAATAGATTTGGTGTGGTCTGTGAGGACACTGATTCACTGCTAGCAAAAAATAGTGGTAAGAAATAAGAAGTGTGTCTGTATTAAAAACGAGATGTCAGTGGTGGTGTGTTGAAGATGCATAAAATAATGCTCCCTGGCTCCACAGTACTGTGTAATCTGTTTTTCATTGTTTGCCATCATTGATTTTTTTAGCTGGGTCTTTCTTTATTTTTTATGTCGCTGGGTCTTTCTTTATTTTTAACTGTCGCTGTGTATTAGCATCAAAGTCTTACGCCTAGGCTCTCTCGAAGGATTATATGTGGGAAGGCCCAGGAAACGCACACTGATGCAGAAATGTGTCCGTTTCTGAAACCCTCAATTGAGACATTAAGTGAACCGTTAACACTTAAGACCATTACTGGTTTGAAGAAATGGCATTGCACTCCGTCAATTCAGGTGGAGTTCAACAGGTGTCAGGATTCTGGGCCAGTGAGGGCAGGCTGGATTAGTGCAGTGACAGCTCTCTGGCAGTGGACGCAAGCCAGCAGCAACGCCGAAGATCACCACAGCTCACTCGGTTCTTTTAAGCCCTCTGAGGAGATGGTACAACAAAGAGGACAGTGTGTGTGTGTGTGTGTGTGTATTGTGTATATGTGTGTGATGGGAGATGGGCTAAGAGACCATAAGCGAGGTCCATATTGTTCTATCCCAAACCCCTTTCTGTTCCAGCAAGCAGGGTCTTAAAAGGCTGTCAACTGAAAGATTTACCATGTTTGAGCCTGTGTGTGTGTGTGTGTGTGTGTGTGTGTGTGTGTGTGTGTGAGTGAGGGGGGGTTGGTTATGGCCAGTCAGAGAGTGCTTGTGAAACTGTGTGTTATGTTTCAGGCCTCAGAGTGTCACGTTCAAGCGCTTGCCCATCACTGTGATGAGTCACCGCTGTGAGGTGGGATTGCGGGTCTCTGGAGTGGTCCCCCCTAGAGTGCCGACCTGGAGCTTTTTACAGCATGTTATGTCAAGAGGGTCTCCTCCCTCCTCTCCTCCCTCCTTCAGTCTTCTGCCAGATCAAGCGAGGACATGCTTCGTCTCCTTTCTCTTCCTCTTCCTCCTTCATGTTTGTTTTGCTTTACCTACTTTGATGTCTGGATCCTTAACTTGTTAGCCTATCCAAGGCCAAGGAACATTTCAGTGTATTTTTCTCAAAGGATTCTCAATGATGCCAGGTTCATCATCGTCGAGTGGCCCAGCATTTATTTACATAAATGCTATGAAGATAATTATTTTAATTGTGTTGTCATCATAGCAACAGATGTAAATGTCAGTGTGTGACATGAGGGTTCTGGGGGGCAGATTGGGAAGAGGAGGCGATCTGTCTCTCACTCTGGTATAAACTCCAGGCCGAGGGAGCATAGCTAAACTCAGAGCTCCTGGAGCAATCCTGTCCTGTCTTCATGTGGCAAGGTGTAAAGTGACAAAAATATTGTGTTATGTTCACTTAAATTTGCATTAACGCACTGTAATGTTCACTTTAACTTTCAATCTTTCCCAATTTTTTAAAATGAAGTAAATCACATGATAGTCACTGTTCTAATTTCCTTATTTCTGATTTGCCTAGAAGTTTGACATTCGAAGCAGAGAATGTCGCTGTCCTTTAAAGTGTAGTTTGAATTTTAGCCATAACCTTCTAAACATTCCGCTGCGCTGATACCAACATTGACTTTCCAGAAATATTGATTTTGAGTCACATCAAGTTTAATGTATGCAGAGAACATTTTGCCGTCCAACTGTAGATAAGAGTGGCAGGCCTAATGAATAAATGCAAAGACAAAAAAAGGAAAGGCTGATGAGAACAAAGGGATCAAGTTTGCTCTGCCAAATGGATCATTTATGTCTGATAGAGTTCGCCTGCCCTGGCTGTGACTCCCCATACCATCCTGCTAGAAAACTACAGACCACCTGCTGGTCTAAGCAGGTTCGTGGTCAGCAAAGCTGGCCTGTTGCTGGGCTAAGCTCAGCAGTGTTGGTTTTATGCCAGCATATTAGAAGAACAGCTTTGAAGGACCTTGACCAGCCATGCATGCATTTTCGTTTAAAATGCTGGTGTTCAGTCATCTTAGACGAGCATGACCTGTTGCTTCCGAGTACATTCCAAACACAGTAGCCTATATGGTCCATTCAAGAGTGTTGGCGTCCTGGTATTTAATCAAAGTTATCGGAAATCCATCCTACACCAGCAGACCACTTCAAAACTGGCATCCTCTGAGTGTATGGGATCCATTGCAAGATCAAAAAAAACAGAAGCAGGATTACATGGCTGTGAAGGGGCCGAGCAATATTTTGAATGGGCATCCTTTTACTCTGTGCTTGTGCTTTTTCCCAGACCAGAGGCATGGAAGTCAATGACTAAGAAGATGGTGGGGAAGGGTACAGCTCAGCTTTTTTAAACTGTTCCACTGTTGGTGAATGGTCCACTTTGTGGGGTCAGGGCTCAGGCATTCTGGATTCTGCACTTTCTCATTTTATCTGGTCTTTTGTTTGCTTTGCTTGTTTTCTTTAGGCCTACTCCTAAACCCATGTGTGATGACAGTGGAACTGGTTTGTAGTGAGCTCTTTCCTACTAGACAGGTGTTTAGACATTAGAGTATCAAGCAAGTCTTAATTATTTCCACATGCTTTTAAGAAACGACATGCTTGCTCTTATTTCTTCATTCCTCATCTCGACGTCTGTGACTCTCTCTTAGTTGTGACACTGCCGGCACTTACGCAGACATGACCTGCGGTGTCAGTTTCCCCTGGAGCTGTCTTGCAGTAGGTCTGTCTTTCACGAACATCCTAAAAATGTCAAAGCGCCAATAACTCACGGGCCCTCTACATTTGAGCACAGGCTCGGGGCGAAACTCAGCCCTGCCTTTCTTTTTCTGTCATTTCTTACCAGGGAACAGGCTCCACTGCAAATTCCCTCAGCTGTCTTCCTCGCCAGCAGCAGCCAAATATCACTGCAAGAAAGGGCTGCGGCTCAGTTTACTCGCCAGCAAAGACCCTGGTGTGTGGGGTGAACATTATCACAGGGCAAATGTAGCTCTAGTCACCCTCTTAAAAATGTTTTTAAACTAATGTTGGCTTCTTATGCTGACTATTTCTGTCTCGCATGCTGTGCTTGGAAGGTTAAGCTAGTTTGTATTTAGTTCCTGTAATAGGCCTTGTTGTAGAATGTGCAGTCTCAGAATAAGGCGATCTTGTCGAGTGTAGCACAATGCAGGATCACTCAACTGTCAAAGCCAACTTATCAATCTGGTGTAAATCGTAATTGGTATGACACACCCTGATAACAGGTTGCAAGTAAGGTAACACCCTATTATCTCCGTTCATTGTGGGATTAGGCTAGGCTAAATCTCAGTCAAAACACTGAAAAGGGAGAGCAGAAATATTTTGTAACTGATAATTCAGCGCCAAGTACAATGCCATCAATTGCTGTAATTTTAAAGCCTGTGCTGTCTCAAATGAGTGGAACGCTGGTAGTTGGTGAGTGATTTACTTTGTTGTTGATTTATTTGAATTGCTAATGAGTAGGCTAAATCCTTGTTTTACTTGTTGCTGAACTGCAGCCCTGTGTTTTGGGAAGTGGCTGGTGGTTGCCCCATGTCCTCTGACCTTTTGAGATGATTGAGCGGTAAGCTGCAATCCCACTGGGTTAAGGGGGAATTTTATGCTGGGCACCCCATCTGGCCCCACTGTAAGAGCGACTCCTAATGTACGGTGGAGCAGCTCTGCTCTGTCCCATTAATAATCAACCTCGGTCTGGTCTCTGTCTCTGCTGTGCCAGCTGACCCGAATCCATATTGACCCAACCAGGTCTGACACTTTTTTTTTGCTGTATTTTTCTGTTGCTCCTGGTCTTGTTGTGAAATTGTTCAGCTTGCCCTGTTTCACCTCTCAATGAATGATTACTAGACTGGTCTACATTCTGGTTTTCTCTCTGTACCTTCTCTATCTCTCGACCATACTTTAATCTGTTTTAACATGATGTTTCCATTTCATTTCATTTTTATATTTTTCCTAATACTGGTGTAACTGATACTGATAAACCAGGATCGATCTTCCTGTTGTCTGATAGTGTGCATAAAATGATGGCAAGTGTTTGTGGGTTCTTGCCATGACGATGCCTTGTTTAAGCATGTACTGCCCGCCATCTTTAGCCTTTATGTCGACTCCACTGCGGCAGAAATGGCCTGTACTGTACCATCACAACAGAATCACTGTCAAGATGTAAGATTCAGAGGGGCAGAAAGAATATTACTCTGTGTGTGTGTGTGTGTGTATGTGTGTGTGTGTGTGTGTGTGTGTGTTTTAATCCCTAAATATGAGTTCTGGGTAAAGCAGCTTTGCCGCTTCATCTTTTGTCAAAAAGCTCGGTGTAAGCTTAGTTGATTTAGACATATCTGAAGACTATAACCTCAGACGATTGCATTGAATTGAAAATGAGCACTTTGCTAAAAAAAATGGCGATGTTGGGCCTAAGCATTGCATGACAAATCTTGCTCCAAGTAAACACTGGAGTTCAGTTGTTTTTAAAGATCAGACATAAGCCATTGTGGACCTTAGACGTATTTAAATTAAAACTGACAAAATGTAACTGATTTCATTTTAGAAATGTTTAGGTTATACGCAGTTCACACACAATACAATATTATTATGATTTTTTGTTATGTATAATGTCTTTGAAGAAGTTGCAGTGATTTAAAAAGTTCAAAATTGTTTCCATTAGGCAAACATGACAAAAACACTGATGCTTGTATTAAGCACTAATGTTATGATGTGGTGGCCCTGTGTTATGTCACAATCAACATTGAAGGGTCTTGTACTTGTTAACATTGTTTGTATGTTTGTGTAGGCCTAATGTGTTATGCAGGGTGCCAGGTTGCCATGTCTATGCATATTGGTAAGGAAATGTTGGAAGGCTATTACATTTGCATATTGGTAAGGAAATGTTGGAAGGCTATTACAAAGTCTAAAAAGTAGCAAATGAAGGAATATGATTCTTCTATAGAGAATTGGGTCAACTCCCACTCAGATGATTGAAGATGATCATGTTCCTGCTGTTAATATTGGGCAGATTGGCCTAAGGGAGTGGACCATGGGGTCTGTCTCTTATGACATGGTGAGGAGCGTGGGATGGGAAATCCCCAAGGGGTCTGACCGTCCAGCACCCACAGCAGCATGTGAGCTCAGCACGTGAGGAGGAAATGCTGCCCTCATAGATCTTGCCCTATCTTGTCCCCAGTGGATGATCTCATGGCTCATGCTGTCTGCTCATGATGACCTCATCCATGAGCCATGATGTCTGTGTTCTGACTAGTTTTGGGGTCTGCAACTTCAGTTTGTACTCCATTTCCTCTTCATCCTCAGTGCGGCTCCTTCTCGCTGCCCTCCAGAGGATTCCTGTGTTTTCCCTGATCTCTCTCTCTCTCTCTCTCTCTCTCTCTCTCTCTCTCTCTCTCTCTCTCTCTCTCTCTCTCTCTCTCTCTCTCTCTCTCTCTCTCTCTCTCTCTCTCTCTCTCTCTCTCTCTCTCTCTCTCTCTCTCTCTCCAGGTTGATATCATGTCGGATACACAGTGGCCTTATGTTTTCTGTATTATCTAGCATATCTGGCCTTATCTATTATGTTTTTTTTTTTCTTTCTTCAACTTGTCCTCCTCTTGTCCATCTTCTGTTGCATGTCTCTATTTAGGTTATGACACGCACACACACACACTACACACACACACACACACTATACACACACACACATGCCATCAGTCATAGCCACTGTTATCTTTTGCCTAAGGGCCTCTGGGAGGGCCCTGATGCTGTTATCACCCCAGCTGATTTTGTCTCTCTGAGGGCTAACGCTCGTAACTGTTGGGTGCTGGGGCTGTCCAGCCAGATGGCAGACAACGCCCCAAAATATGAGTCTGAAATATTAATAGAAAGGCCATATGCTCTCGTTCCACAAATAGCCTACATGCAGAGGGAGAGCGAGGATCCAGCACGTGAATAGAGTAGATAGGAGCTAATGTGTGCATACATGTGTCCGTGGTCACACATGCACACACACACACACACACGTGTGTGTGTGTGTGAGTGAGGGAGGGAGAGAGACAGTGTTCTGTATGCCTGACGTCATGCTGCTCTCTCACAAGGAGTGAAAGTAGCGGGGGTTAGAGAGGCAGAAAACTTCCTTATTTAGCAGCAGTGATGCACAGGAGAGCAGGAGAGACAGACTGGCAGGCAGACAGACAGGAAGATTAGTGAGACGTAGAGCAGGGATAGAGAGGGAGACAGGACTGAGTCCCTCCGAAGTTAGTTCCAGCACTCGTCTCATCCGAACGAGCAGTGATGCACAGTGGAAAGAGAAACAAAGGAAGAGAGGAACCTTGGGAAAGGTAAAAAAGAAGGAGAAGAGAAAAGCTGGATAATGTAAGAGAATCATTCACTGATTCAGAGACAAAGAAGTACACTTTGGCAGGATCAGGCAGAAAAGAGACGCTGCAAATGATGACATGTGTGTTGTGGGTGTTTTCTTCTGTCCATGGTGATTTGTTTGGTTCCTCTGTCTGTGTTGTACCACTGTAAGAGTGTTGAGATCAGACGTAGGGAAACACAAACAAAGGTCAGAAATGACGTCACAAATATCATGTGTTATGAAAGTAGGGGATTGTGCAGCGTTTTGCCACTGGATTTCTCAGTTGTGACGACAGATGTTAGGCTTTTGGTCCAGGGCTTCATTTGCAGGGCAGGGGCCTTGACAATACCTTTCTGATTGATGGTTCCAGTGCAAACCTGGTTTTGTGATTTTGTGAACAAAATATCACTGGAGTACAGTAATACTGACTTAATTAAATAATTGAAACGATTGAATTAAATCAAACTGTTTTCCAGTAAAAACATGCTAGTTGTCAATATAGCGCACACACTGTTGCCATTTTTCTTGTCATTGTTTTTAAACATACCTTTATTAATTTAAAAACAATGTTTTTGTCATTTAGATAGATAGATAGATAGATACTTTATTGATCCTCAAGGGGAAATTCAAGTCCTCAAGGGGAAATGACAATTTACTGTCAGGTTTTAGGATCTTTGGTGCATCCATGTATTATTTCACATTACTAACTATATTACGACATGACCCAAGATCTCTGATCACTGACCTGCTCCTGATCTCTTTCAGTGGCGTGGGCTTTGGCGAGGGCATGGACCACCCTGTACATCGAGGGGATACGATGTCCATCGGACTTCATGACAGGTACTGTGCAATGTGTGTGTCTCCTTCACAGATTCCCTCTGCTTCCTCACCTCCATCATATCTCCTCAGGCACTCCCCCCACAGCTGGACATCCGCGACTGTCCATGAACAGGTGTCCCCCACAACCCCCCCCCCCAAAAAAAAAAAAAAAATCCCACGATTATTATTACTCGTAAAGAACTTCAAACACACCCCCTTTCCTTTCGGCGCACCATCGATCTGTTTACGAAAGCTTCCAGCACAGATCAGTGGCAATTACTCATTCCTTGTACTTTCCTGCAAAAAGATACTTTGTCATTTTAGTCTCTGTGCAGTACGCACCAGCATCTACAATAGGTAGAGATGCCGTGGGGGAGCTCAGGGTCCAGAATTTGCACCCACCACTCACCAGATAAAAGTAAAAAAATCTTCTTGGCGAATAAATTAAGTGAGGTCAGTTCCAATTGGTGGGTTGCTGAAATAAGCCTACATCAATACAAACTTCCATCACTGTAACACATAAAGTTGATGTCTAAGTTTTGCAATCTTGAATGACCCTTGCTGTCCACAGTCGCTATAGGTTGATGCAAGCGATGATGATTCAGACCAAATCACACCAAAGAATCACTACAAGACAAAACTGTTGCAATGGAGGGAATTCATTGCAAGCCATCTAATGCATGGCATCATCTCAGGCTTTTGGTCACATAAAAACGTATTAACTTGGTTTGAAGAACGCCAGTGTCAGTAAGCATACACCTTTTTACAGATGTTGTTCAATTTCATAAAAATAAACACAATTTCACAGTAGAGATGCACCGATTGCAATTTTCTGGGCCGATTCCGATTTTTCATAGAATTTGATCTGCCGATTCCGATTTCATTTCTTCTGACCACTTTACAGCATACACAAAGAGTTATTTTCCATCTTTTCTTTAATAGAACTTGTTAACATAGAAATGTAATGAACTTATCAATAATGGAATGGCTGTTAACAAAAATGGATCAGGTGACTTCTTCAAGTCTAACTTCAGCTGCAGTATCAAACTATAATGCTTCCCAGTGTGGGACATTCATTTCACACACTACTAAATGCACTGTGTTATGGAACACCCATTTTATTCTTCTTCCATCTAATATCCAACTTAAAATGTCATGATACATTTGAACATGCTGCCATGGAACATATTTTCATATGCATTGATGCATTTATGGGAGGGTGAGGGAAAAGTGGGAGTATAACACTAACACGGGGGAGAAGTGCTAATAGCGATCGATTAGGTGCTCCGCAATATATTATATGTATGAAAACAGTGCGCGTCTGTTTTGCGGTTTTGCGCGTCTGTTTTTACGTTAATCCATTTAATTCCGGTTAAATACATAGAACTTAGTAGGATATTCCGAGCACCAGTTTTCTTTACTGTAGGCTACTATGTCAAAAGCAACTTCAACTTTTGTTTGCCTTTCTAATTGGTTATCGTATGTTCACATTTACAACAACATCCACTTCCCAATCTGCTAGACTAGGGTATAAAGGCATAGCCCTATAGTTTACGTGCAGTAAATAGTTAGAGTATTTTTTAAGTGGAGTAGAACTACTAGGCCTACTCTGTATGTCGCTGCTTGTTGACATTTTATTATCATGTAGCCTGTGATCGCTAAACTTTGATTCTTTTTAATGACTCAATCGGTTAACTCCGCTCAGCTGCGCTTGTGGTTCAGCTGTGGGCACGCAATTAGCGGCAGGGATGGGCGGTGATGAGCGCTGTTTACGTAGCCTGAAGTGACAGCTTCAAGCAAAGCACAGCGTTCACTTTTTGCACATAGAAAAACTCGGTATTAGCACTTTCTTTGTACATCCAGCTGTGAGTGCTGGCTTTTGCTAGCTCCTTCAAACTTTGCAAACTCTGATGGGTGATGCTGTTTCAAGTGCGGCCCACGATTGCATTTGACCGGCATAAAATCGGCATGTGGTCGCCGGTCATGGCCGTTCACCAGCCGATCAATCGGTGCATCTCTATTTCACAGACTACTGCCTAGTGAGCTTGTTGGTTAACTTTGTTGGCCAACCAATAACCAGCTTGCTTGTATCAGGCAACAACAAGCAGTTTGACAAGTGTTGCAACATTGGTCCTGTTGTAAGCTGTCTTAGGGGTCAGCGACATTGGTCCTGTTGTAAGCTGTCTTAGGGGCCATGACCGCTGGTTTCACAATGCTTTGCTACAAATGGCTAGTTCTAGGTAGTTGTAGTTGGCCTGCCTTCATGGCAGGTTGAAAAATAATATGCCTCTTACATTTTTGTCAGTTTACCAGCCATTGGGAGATGGACCAGAAAGTTACTTTTGAACCCTGAGGCAGTTTGTATTTGTTCTGAATAAAAGCAGCTAACTTTAATAAGCCTTGCTTTTATGTTTTTACCACCTGTTGCATCAGCAGACAATGGGTTCATTACTTTCCCATCAATATTTCACATGCTTCTGAAGAGCAGCCTGCCATGCTTCACTTTCACATTAGGTGTGAGTGAGTGGTCCTGGAAGCATATCCTGATGTCGCACTAATCAGCTGATGAAATACGTGTGAATATGTCTCTGTCTGACATCTAATGGCATTCTGTTCACGTTTCGGCTCTAATGGAGCGGTCTGTTAGTCTCAGCCGAATGTCCCAGATGTGAGGTAAAATGGAGTGGATTGAGTGGCCCATGTGGCGACTCTTTGAATGCTGTCGGTGTTCCGTCTGGCCCAGGTCAGGTCAGGTTCTCAGCTAATGGACTTTCAGCTGGCATAATTGATGGCGACTCCCAGGTCTCCCAGAGGAGAGAAAGAGAGGTCGCAATTGTCCTGCCATCTCAATGCACTGGCCTTGTTATTACTCTACTCTTCTTACTCTTTATTTTGCTCCTTTCTTTTTAGCTCTTTCTTTCCCCTCACTGTCACTTTTTTTACATTCTTGCTTTCTTTCTTGCCATCTTTCCTCCCCTCTTTCCTTTCCTCTCTCTCTCTCTCTCTCTCTCTCTCTCTCTCTCTCTCTCTCTCTCTCTCTCTCTCTCTCTCTCTCTCTCTCTCTCTCTCTCTCTCTCTCTCTCTCTCTCTCTCTCCCTCTTCCTGCTTTCCTCTAGTGCACTTCCCTTAAGCGGCTCGTCAGTCTTCTCCCCTCTTTTTTTTTTTGAAGATTGCCTACCTGGGCTCTCAGTGATTAGGGCCTGTGCTGAAGCCTTGAGTGTGGTGCCGGCTTCAAGGCTGTTGGGGTCCTCCACGCAGTTTGTAAATTACACTGCTCAGCCTGGAAGCTGCCATTGCACTTGGGTTTGTGTGTTTGTGTGTGTGTGGAATGAGAGGCAGAGTGGAGTGTTCTGAGAATACTGAATTTAGCTGATATTTTGAATGACTGCTTTTTCTCCTGTTTCTGCTGGCTCCTGCTTTCCCCTGTGTGTTATGTTAAACACAGCCCTCCTCTCACTCTGCTGAGCTTTTTTTCTCTATGCCATTGGTTCAGCTGTTCAGGGTTCACAATGTCTCCACACACACACACTCACACACATCGTGGGTATTTTAGCATGGTATCATAAAAGCACCAATTACTGCCCCTTTCGTTCAAAAATTCTAAAACAACATTTGATAAATAAACTGTACATTTTTCAGTAGTCATAGGTGTCATGATTTGAACAAAATTTGGTTTGGTTCTTAACGGGTTAACGGGAGCATTTACCACCTTATTGCCCTATTTCCGCTCACTCACACGGCTCTTCAACGGTTAGGCCGAGAATTCTCATCACGAAATCAAAATTCCACTGGAGGCCCAAACAGATTTTTACACGCAACCTTACAACACTGTTTACAGCTCTTCGAGTCACGGTAAAATTTCATTTTTGGTACATAGCTAATTTAGATACACTTATGGGGTGGGTGCTTGCGTTTCTTTAGGAATCCGCTGTCTTGGTTTGTATAGAAATGAATATTAAATGACACATGCACAGAAATAGGGCATGGGCTGAAATAGGTGACGTTCCGATACAACATTTAGCATCTATACTCCTCACATGTGGAGGCATTTCAGAACAGTCAAATCACACATGTGGAGGCATTTCAGAACCGACAAATCACACATGTGGAGGCATTTCGGAACAGACAAATCACACATGTGGAGGCATTTCGGAACAGACAAATCACACATGTCGAGGCATTTCGGAACAGACAAATCACACATGTGGAGGCATTTCAGAACAGTCAAATCACACATGTGGAGGCATTTCAGAACAGACAAATCACACATGTGGAGGCATTTCAGAACAGACAAATCACACATGTGGAGGCATTTCAGAACAGACAAATCACACATGTGGAGGCATTTCAGAACAGACAAATCACACATGTGGAGGCATTTCAGAACAGACAAATCACACATGTGGAGGCATTTCAGAACAGACAAATCACACATGTGGAGGCATTTCAGAACAGTCAAATCACACATGTGGAGGCATTTCAGAACAGTCAAATCACACATGTGGAGGCATTTCAGAACAGACAAATCTTGCCATGTGTCATTTCCATTGCTCCTCTAAATAGCTGGGCACCATTTAAACAGTCTAAAATGCTGAACTAATTTATGCAATGTTTACTTCTCACCTTGATCATCGTGTTATTAAGCAACTGCAATTAAACTGCAATTTGTGTATCTGTGTGTCTCTTGAGAAGATGATGGTAAGTCTCTGTGTCCAGAAGTCTGACTCCATCCCTTCCTTCCTTCCTCTTCTGCAGGGTTACAGCATGTGCAGAAAAGCTTGTAGATTCTGACAGCCTGTAAAACATGGCTCTGCTGCATGCCACCTCTGATCTGTGTGTGTGTGTGTGTGTGTGTGCGTGTGCGCGCGCATACGAGACTGCCTCGCAGTTAGCCATCTTCTCACAGGGCTGCTTGTGAAGGGTTGCTAGGCAATGGCTTTCGTTGCCGAGAGAGTGCACTGCCAGACCGCTGTGCACTGAGGCATGTGTAGGAGAAAGTGTGTGACAGTCAGAGACACTGTGTGTGTATGTGTGTAAACGAGAGAGAGAGAGAGAGAGAGAGACAAAGAGAAAGAAAGAGTGCATGTGAACATGTGTGAGAGACAGATCCTAGTCAGTTAAATTGACTTCTGCATGGAATGTGAGGGCAGAACCTTCCCATGGTGCCCAACCAGGCTCTGACATTGATTTGAATGGCATGTGCGCCGATGGAAATAGCCTGTAACCTCTCCAAGAAGCAACGTGTTGTATGGACCCTTTCAAGAGAGTTCCATTATCAGCATCATAGTTGGCCCCACAAGACTTCCGTTTTAACATTCCATATGTTATCTTAATGCAGAGGAAGTAGATAGAGAGTAGGGCCCAAATAGAACGTTCAAGCATTGTTTTTGTTTTTATTGTTGAAAGGGTCTATTACATAATGGTTGTAATGGGATCCACCAGTGTTCTGTTTGGTCTCCCAGTGATGTTTGAACCACTAAGCTTGAACCTTCTTTCACCTCTCTGGAGCACAAATAGAAGTCACATCAGCACACGCTACCTGCTGCATTCTAATAGCCCTGAGTCCCTGTTATGATATAGGGCTGATATGTGACTGTATTCACTGATCATAGAACAAATTGATTTAGAGGAACTTCGCTGTTTTTTATTGATCAGATTTTACCAGATGAGAGCAGTGACTCACCCAGAGTCTGCAGACAATTTGATTGCATTTGGTTCATTTATAGGAAACTGCTGCAGCATACAGAGAGGGTCTAAAAGTACAGAAGCCTAAAAGCATCCACTAAAACAGACACACCCTCAGGGCTCACAGTGTAAGATAGACAGGAAAGTGTATACACACACACACTCACACACTCACACTCACACTCACACACACACACACACACACACACACACACACTCACACACTCACTCACTCATCACATTGAAGTGGACAGTTGGGACACAGAAAGAGGCCCAGCTGACAGTGGAGGAGGCTGGCCGGTGTGGGTGAGAGTGCCCCTGGCAGGGATTGTTCCCCTGTGTTCCCTAAGCTGTTTTCCACTAGGGCCCATCTGTTCCTGCGCCTGTCACACCACTCCCGTACCCACATCACATGCCGTTCCCCCTTCCACCCTGCTCGTGAATCACTGCCCCAACCACTGCCACCGCAACCCACTGGGCACCCTCTGCCAGCACACACTTTTTAGTTTGCTTCTTTCTGTATTTCTATTTTATTCATGTTTGTTTGTTTTTTTATTTGCAGTTTTCTGCCAACACACATGTTAAACCCACACACTTAAGCACTTGTTTGATCTCATGAAGGTTTTTTTTTTTATGTGCTTGGAAGCGTTTGATGCTCAGGAGGACCCGAGGTGTCGCGTCCGTGTTTACATAACCCAACTCTACGGCTGGCTGGAGCGGAGGGTGTTGAGTATTACGTGTCCCAGCAGACGGGTGCCTTTCTCATCCGGTAACAGAAAGCCACCTGCTCCCCAGAGCTCTCTGTCACTGTTGCTAACCTGCTTTTGAAGCACTGGTTAAAAAAACACCTGTGGCATTTTCTACAAGTCTTGGTGCTTATTTTTAATGTCTGCATGACCGTGATGGCTCTCATGTGTTTCTGTTTTTGGAGCCGAGTGGTGATTGGTGGGAGCTGTTGGTATGGTGCTGTCGTGGCACTGGGTTAACTGGCCGTCGTGTGCTCCGGCAGTGTGGATGACGTGGTGCCAGCCTGATCCTCCTGCCACGTGGTGTCAGTGGTGACGCACCAGTGCCCGCTGTCAGATAGGTGCCCCAGATGGCAACAGACTTGGGGAGTGGATCATGGCATGATCTAGCAGGGATTCGGTCTCGATCAGGGACAGATCTGATCCAGAATCAGACTGGTCTTGTTCAGTTTGCTTGGATTGTTGGTGTTGGGCCATCATGGATGAAGGTGCTGAAATAATGCTGACTGCTATATTTGAACGGTGGGGTCAGAATCCTCTTCTCTTATCAGTACAATTCCCATTCATTTCTTCTCCTGCTTTCTGTGGTAACAATACCAAGGCCTTGAGTTAGGTTCAAATCTACTCAGATGAGTTTTCTACTGAATGCATAGTCTTTAAATCCTTGATTAGTAGAGGTGTTTTCCCTGGCCAAGATCGCTTCAGGCACTCAATATAAGAAACATAATAAATTGAGATTTATCACAGAATCACTCAGATCACTGTATCACAGAATTGAATCCCATTACCGGTACTTGCTGTATTGCAAAATAGGAAGAATTGCAGTGAAGTTATATTGCAATATGAAGTTTGTTGCAATTTCCACCTCTAATTAATACGAGTTTACCACTTCTAACTGTACCATATCAATGGGAATGTGTCTGAAAGAGGTGTTGTTGGCTTCTCCACAAACAGGTTTATTTCTTACATTTGTTCCATACCATTTTCCACACTTTCACCGCACAGGCTCATTCCACCACCCTGCTTATGCATGCAGGCTATAGGAGAGAACCATCTGCTCGACTGAGCAACTTCCGCTGCTGCTGTCATTGAAGCCACCTGCAGTCTGATAAACGCCATTGTGTTCATGAGGGGCTACTATTAATAATGTTGTAAAGCTCGTAAAAAACACCTACGTACTTGGTAATTGTGTTGTGTGTGTTGTCTAATATTTGTAGCACCAAATGTTATTTTCATATAGGCCTACAGACTTGTTTAGAGGTGATGAAGGAATTAAATGAGGGAATGGGATGCCCACTGGCCAGTGATGTAGAACTGGAGGGAAATGTCAAAGCCTCTAAAAGAAATTCCTTGAGTGGATTACTCTGCCTCAGGTGCAGGTTCAGTGTTGGTTTTGTGATTTGCATTCTGTTAAGAGCCTTCCCGCCACCTCAAGAAATAACTGTATAGCTTATTTAAAAGGCGTAGATTTATTCTTGGATAACTTTTTTTTTAAAGTATGTATTGCTCTCAAAATGTTCATTATGGATTCTTCCTCAATACCACTCTGTCCATATGCTCCTTATCAGAGCATTCTCAGTGTAGGATGGTGGCCATATGTTTTTTTTTTTTTTTTACCTGTTTTTTTATTCCTCACTTCAAAGATGCCATTATTGACATGGCCCACTCAGATAACCACTTGTGTTTCTAGGTCTCCCTCCCTCACCTTTTATTTTAACAATATCATCGCGCTATATCGTTGGTATGAAAGAATATATTTATTATTAATTTATCTGGTGGTAACTGCGTTCCTCCCCGTCCCCCCTCATATCCAGTATTCATTTCCATCATAATCCACCAAAGAGCTCAATCCACAACACGACGGTTCTGTTTGGTTCCAAATGGTCTGTCATTCCATTCCATTGTATTCTGTTCTTTTCCATTCTATTTTGTTATTACAGGGTTTCATTCCAATGGCATGAGGCTGATGGCCTGACGTCAGTGTGTATCTATAATCAAGTCCCTGTTGGCTGCCTGGGCATTTGGAGCCAGCTTGGGAGACAAGGTGAAAATGAAACACCAGCTCTAGCGCTGGATCCTGAGACCTTGGTGATTGTTGCCAGGCAGTTAGTAAACGTTGCGTCGTTAGCGGGCTCTCTGGAAGTAACAGGAGCTGTGGCTTGAGGATTGGTGTGAGGCGAATAATGCGGCACAGCTGAAGGTGTTGTTAATTTGGTGATGAAATATCCTTGTTAGGCTATGAGGCTATGCTTCAAGAAGGTCATGTGACACATAGGTTAGTATTTTTAATACGCCTGGGGAGATGGAAGACGTCAGTCTGAAAATGAATGGATGGATTTTTTTAGGCTGATATGTATTTGTGTTGTTTACTTTGACTTTGTATTTGTAAATGTCTTTTCTATTGAAACTTTGAACATCTCGACGAATGTGGAAAGCTGCTATATCCTATTTCAAATTGAATATCAAATTGTAATTTGAAGGAGCTGTGTGTAGAATTTTGTAGGATTTGAGTTAATAATGGTGAACGCACATTTAGGCTACATTCACAATGGTCATTTTCAATTGACTTGCATTGTATCGATACTGCTGACTAGTACAGTCTGAAGCTAGCTGGCTTGATCACAGATGTTTTTGATATTACATCAAAATGGGTATTTCTTCACATTCTGTTGTCAATTTGGAATGTTTTAAGCATAAAAAAACCCTAGGCCCTTCAGTGAAGTTGCATTAAATTGTGTGTGTGTGTGGGTTTTTAGTTGTTTGTAATGTTTTTAGTAAGGTCCCACCTTTTGAAAGTTTTAAAATATCTTACCAGCATCGATTTAAAAAAAAAACATTTAAACTTCTCTAACACACAATGCTCTGGCCACAAACTAACTATCCTATGTCTATGTACCTGATGTCAGGTAATGTAGACCAAAGTGGCTACCGAGTATCACCACAGCGATAAGGTAAACTTAAGTAAAAAAATTGGCATCAAGACTTTTTCAGTATCCTTTGGTCTCTAAGACACCTGCTTTATCCAAAAGGGCACTTTATCCAAAACGTCATACATCTCTCTGCCTTCCCATGATCCTTCACTGTTTTTTTTTCTTATGCCAAAGCTTTCTGGATTTTATTTACACTCTTTCACTCCCCCTCGTTTAAAAAATCCCCTCCTTCTCTCTCTCACACACCATTCCTTATTTCTTTCCTGAGACTACATTTTTCACACTTACTCAGTTTATCTCTCCTCTATCTCATTTCTAACACTCCACCCTCCCTCCATCACCCTCATCCGCACTTTCTCTCTCTCTCTCTCTCTCTCTCTCTCTCTCTCTCTCTCTCTCTCTCTCTCTCTCTCTCTCTCTCTCTCTCTCTTTCTCTCTCTCTCATTCTCTCATTCTCTCCTTCTCTCTCCATTTCTCTCACTCTCTTGGCTTTCTCGTCTGCTGAGTTCCCTCTCCTCTAAGTACTTAAGCACGATTTTTTTCAAGGGTTTTTCCCCTGCAGAAATGCTTTGAAAATGACAAATGCGGATTAATTGTGGATTTGCGCTGAGCCCTGCTAAAAATGCACTGTTGGATTTGAAGCTGAACAAGCGCATTTTCATAGCTGCACAACTTTTTTTTTTTTTTTTTTTTTTTAGGGGGGGGGGGGTGTAAGGTTATTTTTTTTTTTTTGTCATGTTTCTTTATTTTGTAGGGAAGCAAGCGTGATGATACTTTGAAACTAAGATGTCATTTACGCTCTTGAGGGCACCTACAAAACATTACACACACACTCACCCACTCACACACACACACACACATACACACACTGAATTTTCTGAGTAATTGTTCCTGTAAGAGAAGACATAAGCAGTATGAATCCGAACCCTTAAAAATGTTTGATCTCTGTTCACATCCTCTGCCACACGCAGCCTTCAAGAAGAGAGAACCCACTTTCAAAGAGACGAATGTGTTAGACAGGATTTAAAATTCCCTTTTTAGTGTTGCACTCAACTGTTCTTTAAAACCCATCAGTAATCGCTGTCCTTCTATTTGCCCTCTGCTGTCAATTTCACCATGTTCAGGCCTGCTAGATCACACAATTACTTAAAAAGTTGTGTGTGTGTGTTTGTTAGATAATAAAATGTAAGAAAATGAAACACCAACAAAAAATACTGTCCTTAAGTGTCGACATCCATAAATGATTATTTGGTTATTCATACGGTAAATGGGGAAAGTAGAGCCGACAACCACTTCTTGTGTGTGTACAAAGCAATAACAAAGTCCTTTTAGGAAAGTCCCTCCACTCGGCGGCCATATTGCAACGCACTTTGGGCATCAATTTCGAGCAGAACTGCGTGTGCACAAGGCTGACGTGACATTGTGCATTGTCAGGTGGTGCAACCAGATAAAATACTAATTTAAACCAAGGCATAGTAGATTAAAGTGAACAAATGGTTGAAAAATATGTTGTACTTTTCCCTAATTATTCTACCAATTAATTAATTAATTAATTAATTAATAATTAATTTGTAAAGCATTTATTCACCTTTTAATAAAGTATTAAAAAGTATTCATGAGTTACTTTTAATACCAAGGTCAACTACTAATTAATAATGTTAAGCACTGTTGACTCTCTCAGAAAAGTGTGTTTTCTTTTTTTGTTTTTTTTTTAGAAACTTTTGGTTGTGCCACCTGACATTTTTTGGGAGGTGAAATTGCAAATACAGTCTAAAGATATATTTAAACACCTGTAAATGTTGCACAGCCATTAAGACTTATTGGCGTTACGAACTAACCCCATGCATTTTTATGGAGGATTTTTAGGGCTTTGTCTGGTAATAATTTTATGTCGGCACACGGGGCTGGTGAGTGTGACAAAGTCTATGGCTCCCATACACTTGCATGCAAAATTCAGAGCTCTCTCAATGTTGTTTAAAAACCACCTACATTTTTCCATACAGTCAGTATAATTTTGTATACTGTGGTCACAAAATACAGGTACTTTTCCATCAACATGAACACGAGTCCCTTTATCCGAACATGGGTTTCACGAAAAACACTGAATCTTCCGAAAAAAGACAGATTTCGTTTCTCGTCATTATAGCACCTCTCTTCACGACTCTCTTGCCATTGCTGTGGATCCATTAATATGTAGCTGATCTGCTACAGCTAGGTAATGTTACAACTATTTCCTCATAGAATTATATGGTTTTCCATACCATTACCTTTATCTACAGTATGCCATGTTGACCTGTTCAGACCTGACCATCCAAATCTGTTACCTCTTCAAAACAAAGTTTATTGAGAGGGTGAGCTAGAATAGTTGTTGTCATTCTTCCACTGGGCACAGTCCTGTGCCCCCCTTTCTTCAGCCCTCTCCCTCCATATAGGCCCCAGTGGCTCAGTTGCTCTAATTATAGAAGTATATGAATAGCAGTGTCACGCAGAGCCAGTAGATTGGGTTTTAATTAAGTGGGTGAGGACAGAGGTGTGGTGCCAGCCTGTGCTTATGCTCTGCCTAGTCACAGGGGATCTCTCTCTTTCTTTCTTTCTTTCTTTCTCTCTCTCTTTCTTTCTCTCTCTCTCTCTGTCTCTCTCTCTCTCTCTCTGTCTCTCTCTGTCTCTCTCTCTCTCTCTCTCTCTCTCTCTCTCTGTCTCTGTCTCTCTCTCTCTCTCTGTCTCTCTCTGTCTCTCCCTCTCTCTCTCTCTCTCTCTCTCTGTCTCTGTCTCTCTCTCTCTCTCTCTCTCTCTCTCTCTCTCTCTGTCATACACACACACACACCTGCCTGCTCCGTTTCTCTCTCTCATTCTGAGAGGTATATTCAATTTGTTGGTAGATTAATATTTGCAATTGAAATGTTGATTGTGTTGAAGTGACACCGGAGACGGAGTGCAACAAGTGTTGAGTAGCATGTTTGTGTGGTGGTGGCCAGCGCTGCTGAGAAGAGGGAGGACGGTGCAGCATTTCTGCAGAAGTCCAATCACTTCCCCATGTGGCCAGTAGATGGTAGGAGTTTATCTGCGATAACAGGCCGCTTCCTGAGAATGTGTGTCACTAATGCTGTTCAGTCCTCTTTCTCCTCCTCTCTCCCCCTCCTCTCCCTCCATCTCTTTCTCTCTCATTCATACTCTCGTTTGCTTGCTCTCTTGGGCACACACACACACACACACACACACACACACACACACACACACACAAACATGGAACATTAATCCGTACTCAGAGGTGTACATGTTGGAACACAGGAAAGCACTCAGAAAAGCCCATTGTAACACTTGTCTGAGTGTGTCCTCTTGTGTCGCACACATTCTAACACACAGACACGGTTCGCAACCAAACCACTCACAAAGCTGAACAGTGCAGACAAGCAGACTGACTTCTATATATTGCATTCTATATATTGTCTTACCCCCACACTTAGCCACAGACTTACCTGCACGTATACTTTGTGTGTCTTTTCCTCTAGTATGCGTATTAAGCAAACCACATCTGCATTGCTCGTCTTTCTCACACATAGGGTACACATGTACATTCTATTCTTGTGCATACGAATAAGCACACACACACACACACACTCTCACCCTCTTCATGAACCTTTGCATGTTGTGCTGTTGTGTGACATGGAGTTGCAGTGCCTGCTCTCCTAATGTCATTAGTGCGGTTTAATGCTGTAATGGAGTTAGCTCAGCTTCCTTAAGCACCTGGCAGCCTCCAGGCTGCCTCAACTGGCAGCAGATCCGTCCATGACACCCCTGCTGGAAGTGAAAGGGCGGGTCCTCTCCTATCAGCCCTCTCTTCTCTATTCCCTATTCAGCCTCTCTCTTCTCAATGGCCGCATGTTCAGCATAACTAAAGTGACCTGCAGCTCAGCTGCAAGCTAGCCAGCACCGAGGCTTTGCACGGATTGTAAACAGAAAGGTGCTTAGTCGGTTATCCAGCTATAGCACAGTGGCCCTCAGATGAATGAATTCTGTGTCTGTCTTCCATGGTTTACGTTTATGCTTTTGAGAAAATGGGTCAGTCTCATCAGAAAGACTTTTTTTATTTTTTATTCTAATGTAACGTTTCTGTTTAATGCTTGTATTTTGACAAGCAATGTGGAAGAGGAAGCCATCAGTCATGTAAGAAGTTGAGTATTGTTCTCTGCCAGGTTTGTGTGATCTCTCACCCCTGACAAATGCTGTGGCCACCTGCAGGATGCCCCGCTTCACATCTGCTGCTACATGGACAGATTTTGTCAGCAGGGTTCCTGCATAAGAATTTCATCCCCATAGGGTTATTATCATATTCAGCACGTTCAATTTCAACGTGGAATGAACTTAAATAAGAGGGCATTCAGGTAGATGATCTAGAGGCCTCATTGTATAATTAAACAACATATTATTCGACTGCCAGGAACGGCCTGTTAAATTTCAAAGCATCTCAATATTACCACCTATCTTTTCTCTTGTATTCTTCTCTGTAGTCAAGACTAGAATGAACTTCTAAAGGAAGCATTGAGGTAGGCCTGTTTTAGTAGGACCGAGGTTTCTTTAGCCCCTTTTTACCACCAGGTAGAGTAGACATAAAGGCGAAGCGATTCATTCCGGCACCAGTGTAAATGCATTAAGGCGGAATGGGGTAATCTGGGCGGGCGTTTTGATGACACTACATGTGTCCAACCCACCATAGGAGATTTAAAATCTGACTAATCAAAAGCAGCAATAGCAGAGACAGCACATTACGACAATCTTTAAATCCCCAAAGCTTCCAGTCATTTAACGCCTGCTAATTGTAGGTCGGAATGCAGTCGGTTGCCTTATAGGCTATCCTAAAATCCAGCGATGAAACAAAGCATGAACTCCTTGGCAACAATAAGAAAAGCATTTGTACATGTAGATGAATGGCCAACATAACTTAACTGTAGCCTACATCTGACTCTTTGAACTTTATTTTCATACATTAATTTGATTAACATGTAGGCTAGCCTACATGGCGATTAAGCACATTGAAGAGGCTTTCTGTTCATTGTCACATTTTATTTTCAGTTGTCAAAAGTTATGGGGGTAAAATTAGTGATTATCCCCAGTTCAGAAAATCATTCGTTCATTCCCATGTGTTCCCATGTGGCAGGCTACTCCTCACACCCAATATTGCACGTCCCGCTTCATTTTGCTATTTGGTCCTGGCTCCTCAATATGCCGGCTTATATGTAAACACTCGCAATATGAAGTACCAGGCTGGCAATGTTTTGCCTCGTTTTTAGACACACTATGCGGCATAAAGACGTCTCCTCTTCCCGGGAATGTTGTGCAATCTCAGTGTAAAAACAACTATTATTACATCAAACCACACAGACAAATTTCCCGTGAGTCCATAGCTTGGGATATCGTCTTTTCACAGGCTTTCTGAAGCCCTCTTACCCATCTATCTATAAAGTAATAAATGTCTGTCTGTCTGTCTGTACATTTGATTTTGTCAGTCTGTTCGTCGCATATCTTGCCCTGCTTGTGCGAAAGACTTCACACTTGGGACGTTTATTTGTAATGGCACAAGTAAATGACATTGTTTGGATGTGAAATGCCAAAGATGTCTTTAAAAAACAACACGTTTGACCAGAGAGAATCATTCCAGAATGGTATTTCTACAGGAACAGACAAGGGATACAGGCAGTCCACATGTGTGGATACACCTGAAATAGTATAAACCTGTAACTGCCCACACATCTCATGCATGTGGACTGTTGTGGGCTTGTCTTGGTGAGTTACCAGAGCTTAGTGGTGTAGGTGTGTTAAGATGACGTGAGTAGGGAACCTGATGCCTCAGTGCTCCTCTTAGAACCCTCCTCTAGGAATAGTTTTCACATGAAGGGAGTGAGAGGGAGTTTCTTGATGGTTTGTTTTGTACTCTGACCACACACACACACACACTCTATCTCTCCTTTTCACTCCTTCATACACCATTTCTGCCCAAATGGAGCTGCATTATACATTTGCAATTTTAACCTTAAAACAAGTTATAAGTTTGGGTCCGTTGTTTCTGGTGAGTTGGACTGATGTCATTTTTAGTTCGAAAAATCACAAATTAATACAATGTCAGAAGTTGCTTTTTAATTCCTTGTCTCAGCCCACCTCACTTCAATCTCCTCTTTTTGTTCTTTCTTTCTCTCATTAGCCCTGTCGTCCTCTCTCTCTCTCTCTCTCTCTCTCTCTCTCTCTCTCTCTCTCTCTCTCCATCTCCCCATCTCCCCATCTCCCCCTCTCTCCTTCTCTCATTAGCCATGTCCAGCTCCTCTGCAGTAGTAATGATGCCCCCCTGCATGTCCTCGTGTCCGTAGGGGAGTGTGAGTGCCGCTCACATGGGTTTGGCCATTACACGCCTATGTTCCCCTCTAAACGGCGGATAACACCCAGAGCCCGGGCCATCTCTGTTCTGTCGATAACTCTTCCACTCTTTCACTCCCTCCCTCCCTCCCTCTCACACTCAGTCCTCAGTTTGGAACACAGTGTCGCATGACTCTTGTCACCCAACACTCACTGTTTTGGGATGCCGGCTTTGGATTTCTTTAAAGCAGTTTTGTTAAAGTGCCTGCTGTCTTTGAGAAAGAAACCTCCCTGTAGGACTGAAATTAAACTTGACTTGTACTGAATTGAATTCGCAGCTGTAACGGAATAGAAGAGTGCAGGCTACAGTGCCTGTTCCACCAGACTGAAAATGCAAGAAAATGAGATCACCAATAGATCTTGTAGAGGAGGAAAAAAAAAAAAGGAAAGCAAAAATAAAACTGATGCGCCAGTGATCTCAAAGGCACACTGCTAAGATTGTCCAGTTGTAAGGTTGTTTCTTTTTCCTTGTTAAATTTGGATGTTTATAGCTTTTAGCCCTTTCTATTTACCTCTCCCTTTGCCATTGGTTTCGTAATCGGTTTGACAGGATTTTGCCTTCTGGAGATGACTTTGCACCAACAGCTGCTCCTAAGCCATCCTCAGCCAGCCATCGCTCACTCACATCTATTTTGGAAAAGAATGTGAACGTTCCATTCACACCACAAAGAGGAGTGGAAGTCACTAACTTTAGAGAGTCAGTCCCAACCACCCAAGTTAAAAATATGTGCACTGTAGTTTGGCTAATAGTATTAATGCGTCCTATCTGCAACAGCCTGCCTGGTGATATTCAATATTCAGATAATTTTATCTTGTTTCACTTTAGTCAACACATTCACTAAGCGCCATTGTCAAGCTTAAGAGCTCTGTCTCGTGTCCGAAATGATCTCACATATTGATATAAAAATACTACAGGAAAACAGGATGTTCACATATTCCTCCCTTGCCAACCACGGTGATGTATAACGGTAATGAATGCTATTGTCAGCGCGTCTCTTGCCTGTTATTTATGTACCCTGCATGCTAGTTCATAGGTTTGCAGCCTGAAGTGTATAGACGGAGTCTGTCTATGGGAGGAACAGAAGAGTAGGTCTTTTGCCTGGTCTCTTTCCACACATTATCAGGACCATCTTAATGGATGGCGTCTTTCAGATGGAGCACAGGCCATTTGCAGTTGGCTGTGGACTCCATTGATTTTGATTTGGCCTTAACTTGTTAGACTCGCCTCTGGTTGTTCATTTGTATACTGATTAGCGCGCTAATTGAGGTGTCTGTTGCAAGGCGTAAAATGGGCCCATTTGTCTTGTGGTGTCTTGCAGGTTATTCCGGTGAATTTCTCCGCTCTCATTTGCTCCCATCCATGTTTTTAACTCCTTTTTTTTTATGAAGAATTCTTTAACTCTGTTAAAAAGGGGTCATTTCAGCCCAGGCTGATGAAGAACAAATTCACAGGTATGTCCAGTGCAAAGTGTAATGGCTGACCCCCCTTCATCAGAAGGTAACCTGCTTGCTTTTAAGAAACTGAGACCATTACATCATGTTATAAGGAGCAAGGGCAATGGAGGCTAATGGACACCTGAGGTTTATCTGCGGTCTTATATATCGTGTGAATGTCACTTTTGGCCTGTTCTCCTTGCGTGTTTGACTACTGGTTTTAATGGCCTTGTGTAATTACTAAAAATTGCATGTTATGTTCTCAAAGACCTTTTGTGATGGCGTTTCATGTCAGGAGCATACGTTTACCTTGGAGAATAAGTATAGTGAGTGAACAAACCTATGGGACTGTACACCTTTTGAATGTCCACTGTACTACATAGAGCAATTTCTGTTAATGTGTGCTTTCATTTTGTTGTAATGTTTGTTTCTGTTTAGCACACTCATGTTTTTAAGATGCACAATTAGGTAAGTGATGCTGGCAAACAGGAGAGAGCTGCCAAAAATATCTAGTAACACGGAGGCTTGAGGATAAGGTTGTATGGGCTTTGCTGAAAATGTTGGCATTTAGCCACCATTGGATACATTGGGCAACGTCTTTGTCCTTTGGGTGCCTTAGTAGGCAGTTAGTGTTGCCTGAGAACATGTGGTTACCATGTGGTTATAGCATGCGGTTAACTGCATTCGTGCTAATACATTTATTTGGGCTAGTTACGGGCTTCGTTTAGAAGCTTTGCCTAAGGGATCTGTGTGGCTTGCTTTAATGCGATGATGCTTCTTTTATCTGCTCTAAGTTTACCATAGACTTACAGGTCATGGACCATTTTGGTGCTGCATATCTTAGCAGTCAATACCATCTCCATCACATCGCATTAGCCTGCTGCGGTTTCAGAGTGATTGCCTGGATTTGGCACGGGGGCCCTTCCTTTGAAAAAATCAAAGTGAACCGTCTGAACTTGATTGCATGGAAGGATGCTGTTTGTCATGTTCAGATGTTTCTTTGTTTTTGAGCGGGGAGGAGAAAGGGATGTGATGGAGGGGTTGCTTTATGATTTTTAATGAATCATTGGAATTGCAAATAGTGGTAAAAGGATGTAGAGAGGGAGGTGTGCCTAAACAGACTGCGTTATGAAATCTGTCTCTTTAATTAAAAGCTATAATTGGACGGCATGAATTTTTCATCTCGATTTTGCCACTCTTGGATCACTGTGGACCCAGCATGTTAGCTAATGGACCAGATCTTGATATTTTCTTTTCCCACAAGCCAAGTAAGGTAGTTACCATGCTTTTCAATAAGCGTATCGACCTTGATGTTAAGATCTACAAGAGTGATGGTATTTTGTCAGCAGTCCAGAGACAGAAACAGAGACAGAAACCCCAATCTCACATTTTTAAGAGTAACAAACAAATACAGTGTGTTTGCATATGCATGCATACACTTACCTTTACATGTATATACATATATATATACCCAAAACCAAAAGGGTAAGTACTTATATACCGTACATTGCCAATAATACTGCTCAATGTCTGTACTTATCTAGTGTCATGTCAATGAACCCCTTTTAAAACATTAAACAGTCTCACGTTAAGCTATTACTGCTGTCAAATAAAGTGTGATTATTGTGGTCACATGCCCAAACTCAATCCCAGTTCAAATAAACCCCAGTAGATCTGCAGCACCGGTTTGGGGACATTAGCTTGGCTAACAGAGTATTGCTGAATGCCTTACTGTAGTGATGGGCAAATTAAGCTTTGGTGAACCACTGAACCACAGCAGTGTGAACCTAGCAACACTAGCTGAAAAGCAAAAAGATGGCTGCCACACATACATTTTTCAACATAAAAGTCCGTAGCAAACCAATATTTTTGGTTACTGGTTTGGGTAAGGACTTTTATGTTGAAAAATCTACATGTGGCAGCCATATTGGATTTTTTCATCAGTGTTGCTAGCTTCACACTGCTGTGGTTTAGTGGTTCACCGAAGCTTCATTTGCCCATCACTACCTTACTGTAAAGCAGTGTGTTTATGTAATATAAACACACTGCACACTATATTTTGTGTCCAAGTTATTTGTGTTGGGTTGACTGAGGAACAAATGTCTTGTTTAGTATTATTATGTTGCCCTTATGTTATTATTATGCCCCTGATTCTACAACTCAACCAGTCTGCATACAGAATGTGTGTGCGCAGCACGCCCCTAGTGATTGGCCCGGCTTCTTTCCCCTCCCGCATGAGTCAAAGGAAGATCTGCTCAGGGAGCATGGTGTGCAGGCGGCAGCAGCTCGCACTACCCAGAGCTGAATCCATCACTCTGTTGGCTCCTCCAATTCCACGCTCTGGGTGTTTATTTCTGTGTGCGTGCGTTCGTGTGCGTGTGTGATGGTATGAATGTGTGGGAGGTAATGAATGTCGGATGAGGATAAATGACAGCTTCAACTCTGACGGTGACAATAGGAATGGTTTGAATAAATTGATATATTTTGAATGCTGTCAGTGACGTTTGCAATGCTGGTAATTAAGCATTATCCTTTATTATGCTATTCTGCTGTCGTAGCCCTCAAAATCCTTAAATCTGTGGGATGTATAGACTATTGGTTGCAGAACTGTAGGGGAGTGCATAGTCACTTGTAGATGTGTGTGTGTTTGCGTGATTGTTTGTTGCTGTTTATTGTGGCACATGGGTATGCCCTCTTAATCTCTCTGTATGTTTAATTGGCCCATGTTCTCCGTGAGTGGTCAAAGTGGCCATCTCAATGTACTGTTGCACTCTTTGAAAAGACGCACACCCACACACAATGGCTTGTATACTTTCAAATTGCTCAACTGCACCCAGACACACACACACACACACACGCACGCGCACGCATGCATACACTCAGCCCCTCCCCCACAAACACACACACACACACCCTACGCACACCCATCCCCACACACGCACAAACACAGAGACCCCCCCTTCACACACACACACAGTGAAATATGAATCATTGTAGTTCATTTGTCGATTTAATGGGCTCTAATCTGGCCCCACTCAGCCCTTCTGCCTGTAGACAAAAGAGGATAAATCCCCTCGGATGGCCTTTGTCTGCACACCCACCCGCCCTTTATCACACCAGACCCCCCCCCCCTCGCCCCCCCACTCACACAAAAGAGGGAGCCCTCCACTGCTATCGCTCTCTCCCCAAAGCCCTACCATTGCGGCCACCATTACCACCCAGAAATGATTCTTCATTGTGCCCTGAAAAAGCACAGGAGGAAAAAAAAGATTGAAGTGGTGTTTTTTCCCCCCATTGTTTTTGGTGGATAGTGATTAATGCAAGGCGAGAGGTTGGGTTTTTCCAAGATTACGAGAAGGCGGGGTCAGATGCTGGCATGTGATTGGTGGGTGATCGGGAAAAGTGCTGTCCAATTGGCTGACTGATGTGGTGTGGAGAATGCCTGGAGGAAGTGGAGATCTGATGTTTTTGAGCCCCATAGTTGTACCTGTGTGAAGATGTTTGAGTTGGTAGGATAGATTGATCAGGTCTGTTTGCACATATCTTTTAGTTTAGAACGCTACTGGACTTTATATGCCAGCAGCCTTTGAATTCTGGTTGAATGCTGTTTTTTGTCCTTGCCTCTTTGGGCCTGTCAACTGCCTTGGGACATTCATAGTAGGGATCTACCGATATGTTTTTTTCAGGGCCGATACCGATATCAATTATTACCAAAAAAGGTGTCCGATAACCGATATGTAAAACCGATATGTCAGTTGTCAAAAAGGGGGGTAGATAGTAAAGGCTATATGCTGCAAAAATTTAATTAAATATCATTTAATTATGCAAACTTTTCTTTCTTCTTTTGACACACAATTGTCTATCAACTTGCATCACTTGTGCTTGTTAAGGGACCTGTTACAAAGAGGATACTTTGCCATCGTGTGTGTGAGTGCACGAGAGAGGGAGAGGAAGAGGTGCATGTGATGGCAAGTGTTACGGTTGAATAGTTTAACAAAACAGTTTTAAAATAGTTCTTAGGCTATTTAAGCATGCAATTTGTGTCCATGTGTAGGCTATAATCTACACTTTTGAGAGCCTAAAAGGCACGTTAATAGCCAGCTCATGACGCGATTTTGTTCAGGTCGGATTAAATTACGGTTGGCCCTTGGTGCATGTAATCTTTTCTGACAGTCCGTTTCAAAAAGGAGAAATTAGACTTTTTGACGTTCGCTATCGCATAATTTAGGACTTGTCTGTACTATGTCCGCCGAGGTGTCCCGTTATTCACAATTAACGAACGAGGAGGAGGCAGAGAACTCCCGACGCGCAGCACCCGAGTTTGTGGGCTAACTAGTAAACCGCATCAGTAACGTGCATTAATCGGGAATTCGCTAAATGAAGGAAGTGGGTGCTTTAATTAGTGATCCGGATCAAAGAGACAATAGCTTACAAAGTGGTGTTTTTGTAACTTCAGTGTAGATTATTGTGATTCACTGCAACTTCAGCAATGTAGGCTACCTTCCTTACCTTCGGAAAATAGCTCCATAGGCTATACAGCTGAAGCCCAGTCTGCCTCAGTGAGAATCCTAAACTTTGTCTGTGTTCAGTCTTCGATCCTGATTGGCTGCATTCGTGCTAACTAACAAATCAGAAGGTGTAGTGGGCGGGACAATGTTCTTGACCACAGAGTAGTAAATGCAGGGAGTGAGAGACGCTTTACAGACAAAATAGCGCGTTTCCTTCTTTATCCGTTTCAATATCAGCTTATCGGTGGAAAAAATGACCGATACCGATTATTATAAAAATGCTAAATATCGGCCCTAATAATCGGCCAGGCCGATAATTGGTCGACCCCTAATTCATAGTTAACAGATAGTTAAAATGTCAGATCACATTTACTGGCTTGGCATTATTTCTGTAGAATGAATTGTCTGTCACAAGCACCCAAACTCTCCCCGTTTTGCTTGTGTGTATGATTTTAGAGAATTGCCTTGTAACCCACAATAACTGACTGGCCACAATTGCTGTATTCAGTCACCTCTTACACAACACATTCTTTTGAGGCTTTGATAATGCACAACAAAAGAGATGGAGGCAACACATATTTTCAGTAATGCTGGAGTCTACCAAATTGCTTTGAAAAATGTAGGCCAAAATTCTGTTTATGACCCAAATATGCACTGGCCATAGGGGGCGAGCAGTTTTTGTAGTCTATACGACGAAACAGGAGAATTCTGGTGCGAATTGTACAGTGCGTGCCTAGGAGATGGCATCCTCTCTGACTGCTTGACAGCTCTGTGGATGGGCTGGGTCGTAATCGCTAAAACGAGCACTGTTCCTGGGGTTGACAGTCCCGCACTCGACTTGCTCGGAGATGCAGTTGACCTGACAACGGCGGAGAAACGCTGGCGGCAGATTCTGCGCTCCAAGTCCCGAATCCGCCGTGATGCCGTGGGCGAAGCTATGGTAGTTATTGCCCCGACTGAGTTCGCTGCCGGGTGCGAAGTGCGTCTGAAGTCATCCGCCACCACCACTTATGACCTCGGAGCTACTGACTTACCAGCTCGTCTAGATTAGTTCATATCGCATGTATTTCAGAGCTTTTTTTGTAGCAAGTTTCTGGATTTTATAGGTCTAGTAATGATTCATTGCGTTCCTTTCGCTAGATATATTTGAACTGAAAATCAGTCGCTGTGCCTGCGCAGTCTTTTTTTCCGTGTCATTCTTGCTCTCCCTTTCACTCCTCCCTCCTTCCCAGTTCTTCCTATAACAACCCGGCACTGCAGGCTGCTGGGCTTTTTAACAAGGTGCCACTACTGTTGAGCTGCCAGGGCAGTAGCATCGCTGCGCCTCTGCACATCTGACAGGAGCGCAGGCGCCTTCTCTCTTCCCCCCCATCCTCTCAGGAAGTATACCACACAGCCTTCACGTATCTCGCTGCGGGCAGAAAAGGAGGCATCGATTTCGCGTTGCGGGTGGCAGTGATCTTAGCTTTAGACTGTCGTTAGCCTGAGCTGTTAACCTTTAACTTGCTCGGCTCCTGCTGCTGCTACCGCTACCTCCATTGCTGTTGCTGGCTGCGTCCTGCCATCCTCCCCCCCTCCGCTCTCGGTGTGGGTAGTGTGGAATGGACGCCCTCGCTGCTGCTCTGTTCATGGAATCGCAGTTTGCCGTCGTTATCGCAGCTGTAGCCTTTCGGTGGTGACAACATGCCGTTGAAATGGAAAAGCGGTTCTCCCGTCAGCTGGAAATTCCCAGTGCCCGTCCTTAAAACCTCCAGGTCCTCTCCACTCTCGCCAGCCTACATGTAAGTACGAGCGAAACCATGCACGGTGGTTGTTGTTGTGGAGGTAGCATGATATGAACCTGTTATGGATAGGATTTTACATTGTTTACGTCTCTTTCGGTTTAATGTTTCCGTCTGCTTTTTTGTGTCACCGCTATCCTCTCCTCTCCCCTCCCTCTTTTCCTCGGTTTTATTGGACCTCGGAGGTTGTTGTGTGCTGGTGTTTTGCGCATGGATGGATCCAATGTTATTTGATCCAGGGCTGTACGGTGAAAATCTTTTCTGTTAGATGTGTCTAGTGGCTCCGTGTGTATGTGATTTTGTAAGCGTTCCCGTCGTGGTACTTAGCATATACTCTCCCCCTCTCTTTCTCTCCTCTTTCTCTCTCTGACTCGGATGCTCTCCTCTCCTCCTCGGGTCCATGTTTATGCGCTTCGGTGTACGTGTCTTTGCGTTTGCTCGAGAGGAGCCTGTCTTTTGTCCTGGGTGTTTTATCTGTCGTTACTTCCAGTGGTTTTTGTGGCTTCCCAAAATTTTAATCTTTACCCTTTTCTAAAACAGGAAGAGCAAGGTACAGACGGGCTTGTATGCCTATTCGCATGCCCGTGAGCGCCTTTCCGGTATCCCTGTTCTTGGAAGTACGGAACTTTATTAGATCCCTAATGCGCAGGCCAAAAACGATCGCTTACAACGATTAAGGGTAAATAAAACAGGATAGGCATATTTATAGATGAATCCAGATAGAGTATTTGTGTTCGTCGCTATATGGATACATGAGTTTGTTTTTATATGTGCGTCTATTGTCTTACAGTTTGAATGGTGTAGCTATTCCTGCAGTATTCCTAGAAATATGTCTAGGGGAGTCTCTGACGTTCTCATTCTCTCTTGCATTTGTGTTGTCCTCTTGCTTTAAACGGGCATGTGGATTAATGAATCTGAAGATCAGCTGGATAAATACTTTGACAGTTCTAGGTCAAACCCAGGGCACATGCTGATCTTTGATCCTCACTTCAGTGTGTGTGTCTCTCTCTCTCTCTCTTTCCCCTCCCTTGACTCCAACCTACACTGAATGAATACGGCCCATTTTTGTGAAAAACTGGAAAGGGGTGTTTTAAATAGCTTCATAACCTAGACTGCTAAATCTTAACATTGCTCACAAAATGTCAAAATTCCTGATGGTGATGGGCAGGTTAGTCTGAAATGCCCGAACTCGCATTGTTTAGGTAGATACAGTAAGGCTATATATATATATATATATATATATATATATATATATATATATATATATATATATATATATATATAAGAAGGCAATTAAAAAAAAACCCATGTACGATCATTATAGGAATCACAAATGCCTCTTTAGTAAAGCTCTTATCTCTCTGTTTTTTCTCACTACTGGGCATTTGGATGCCATCAGCAGAATTGCTCTGTGGCGCCCCACCCTTCCCCCAAAAAGCATTATTATAGTTATTCATTTTCACTTAGCATGATTAATATTTACAAAAAAACATACACATTAAAGCAAATGATCAAAGCATTCAGATATTCTCTTCTTTATTCAGTTGAAATTGTATACCACATCACAATCATTTTCCACATACCTATTCCAACACGCTCTTTAGAACATCAGTAAACTTTTATGTACCCCCAATATTTGACTATATTTACCTGCATACCAATTCGCCAGGTATGGTGTAAAGTTTAGGCTGTATCTTTATGACTGTTACATATTGGTGGATCAGTGGAGGTGCAGAAAGTAGTAACATGTTGAATAAATATGTCTAGCATAGCTTTAATTTAGTTGTACTACGCTAAGGACAACCATGATTTTACAAAGCTAATGCTCATCAGAATGCTGGGATATGCTCGCTTGGCAACCAGAGTCATGGAACTAAACCACTGGGCTTTGACCAACACAACCATGCATTTAAAAGTCGTACTGGCAGTTTGTCCTTTGAGGTCCTGTCCTGTCCTGTTAAGAAAAGTCTCAATGTGTGGCTTAAAGAAAGACTTCTACAAACTTGTCAGTTTTAGCAGTCTAGCCAAAAGGAAATTGGATCACACTATTGCTATATGTGGTGTATGTCACTATGTGTGGCAACCTCAAAGTCCATTAAATGTTCTGTTATCCAAACGTCAGGTCATCCATAATCACCTATATAACAGATTTTCCTCATCCTATGTAGTTGTTACTTTTTTTGTAGGCTGACAGGAACACTTGATGGTCCCGGCACATCGGGGTCACAGCTCTGTTAGGCTGCTTAGGGCTCTTTGTCTCAGATCCTCTTGTCGTGTTGTCACACTGAACTGTAAAGGCTGTTAAAGTGCCCTTCCCTGGCCGGGCTCAGCTGAGCCGAGCCGAGCCGAGCGGCAGAATGTGAAAGTGACCCTGCCCTGTTGCTATTTTGGCCCCTCGGCATTGTGCACCGTGTCTTTAGCCGGGTTTTATGGCGAGCGTCTGATTATAGGTTTGCTGTGGTTCCTCACTGTTTGCAGAGGGAGAGGAAGCGCCATGCTTTGAAAGAAAATTTAGCTGTCAGTTGTGTGTGTGTGTGTGTGTGTGTGTGTGTGTGAGTGTGTGTGTGTGTGCATCTGTGTTTATATACTTGCATTTTTCCTCTGTGTTGATTTGGTCATTTTTTACAACAGTGAGCAGAACAGGATGTGGAAGTGGTGGCTTTAGAAGGACCAGCACCCTGAAATATCCTCCAGCCTGGCCTCTCATATACTGTGTGTGTTTGTTTGTGTGTGAGTGAGTGTGTATGCCTGGGATTTGAGTGAGACATTGTGTGGCACAGTCAGGATTATTCTTGCAGCGCTACAGGAAAGGTGAGGATTATTCAGAGGTGTGGGGGTGGGTCACAGTGAAATGAGATTGTGCTCCCTGTTGGTGTGTGCATTTGAGATGAGGTGTGTGTGTGTGTGTGTGTGTACAGTATGTGTGGTTATATGCTGTGTATTAATCAAGCAATCATACTCCTCTTCCCTGACAAAAACTGTGTTTGGGGTCTGGTAAAAGGGAAGGGGGTGGGCATATCCACACACACACACACACACACACACACACACACACACACACACACACACACACACACACACACACACTCGCACACACACACCATAGTGTCCATGCTCTACCCTGACCACGCTCTTGTCTGGAGGAAGGGAGAGACAGAGTCACAGGCCTCTGCTACACTACACCGATTCAGTTTCCATACGGGGTTCCGGATCAAATCCGATCTGCGTCCACAAACACTGTAGCCTATCAGTTGGGAAGCCTTAAAAATCCTTGAAAATTATGACAAACACATAGTCAATAAGTATGGATACAAGGGAATAAATAACCATTAGATAAAATCTGATAACTGGGGGGAAATGGATGTTTAGGCTACTGCCTGGGTGCAAAAGAAGGCATTATAGAAATTCACATTATAATGCCAGGTATTTGTCAACGAACGACAAACGAACACTAATAATTAGGCTATGTTTAAAGTTAGCTTCTTAATGAGCATGCTGCGACTTGGCAGTACACAATGTACCCCAGTGAGCTAGGCTATCGCATAGTATTATAATCTGTATAATTGGGTTGCGAATTTCATGTGACCATGCTGCAAAAAACATATTACTGTCAGAAGTTTTTGCTCCCACTCACTTTCAGTCATTGTATAAAGAACAACAATGAAATCAACTTAGACATTTAGATCAGGGATGGGCAACTTTGATGATGGAGAGGGCCACAAAATGTTCTTGTCGGTGTCAGAGGGCCAAATGTGACCGTGCACGTCCACCACTGGGAAATCAGGAATCAGTATAGCCTATGGCTGTACGGTTTATTAAACCAACATGCATCAATTTAATATTTTCTATACTCAAATGCATTTTTAATGTTACTTCTATTCACCAATGAACTTGAAGTAAACTAAAAAATATTACACATTCACAATACACCTTTTTTCCACTGTGATGGGTAATAGCTCTTGTAAAAAGGCTCTGTTGTTAGTGTATCTTTACCAGGGTTCCCACTCTAAGTAAATGTAAAATTCCATGACTTTTCCCTGACAAAAATCCTGAATTTCCATGACCAATCAGGAAATTAAAAAATGGGTATTGAGACAACCACTCAAGCAAGTAGTAATGGAAAACGCTAATAACTCAATAAACACCAATGCTGCATGTATACAGTATTTGTATTAATGCATTTTGGCAAGTAAATTTTAAACTACTACAACAAAATTCCCTGATAATCCACGACTTTGCCCGGCAAATATATAATTCCCTGACGTTCCATGTCTGGAATAGACTTTATTAAAATGCTGATGGTATTCTTGAAATTCCATGACCCTGCTTGACCTGGTCGGCTACGACAACAGCTCTAGCAGCTCCGATGTAGCCTACTTTTAGTTATCTTCGTGCATGGTGTTGTAGGTGACTTAAGTTGAAATCATTTACAGCTGGTTTTGTTTCTAAGCATAGCCTACTAAATACATAAATTGACTTTGAATTCCATGATGAGATCAGCTGTTTCCCACCCTGTCTAAAATAGTAGGCTACAATTCTGAGTTTTCTTTATAAGCAGCTCTCTGTATCTCTTCCTCGCTCGCTGGCTGTAGTGAAGACAGCTTGACTCCGCTGGGATTATTTATATAGGAAGCGCCCATATCGGTGGACCGTATCATTACAATAAGGATGTTTAGATGTGGTAAAAACGAACATTTTAATGACATTTCAAAATTGATCCGCGGGCTGCACTGAGTGAGGAGGGGGGCCTCATGCGGCCCGCAGGCCACCAGTTGCCCATCCCCGATTTAGATTGTTGCTTCTTTACATGTGCCTATTGGTCGCAGTGGAATAGGCCTATAGTTTACACAGAATGCCAGGTAGCTTTGTCGACTAACGACAAACAAATAAAATAGCCTACCTCGTGTTACGGGCATTATAACATAGCCTACACAGTGCTCCTAATGATCAAGAGAGATTTATTTTTCACATAGCCTACACAGTTCAATATAGTGTCTTTAAATTGCATATAATCTGTTGCCATTTACTGTATGGCTGTCAAATGAATAAAAGGCTACTTCTCACGAAAACAAAGCAGCATGGCCATCATCACATGAAACGAGCACAACGAATCAGGGAAGGGAACATGGGCTTGTACGTCATCTGTTTTCAGATGGTTCCGCAACACACTACAGACACACAGTCCACAGTCGTCGATACGGCTGGGAAGCAAAATGAGTTCAGGATCTCCAGCGGATCCAAATTGCTCCACTTCGGATATGCTGATCTGATGGTCTAATGTGGAAGGGAGGGCAAATCGTAACAAAAGTGTGTTGGATACATTTGTATCCGACATAATGTAGATGTAGCCACAGAGAGCCAGACCAGTACCAGAAGTCTCCCAGTGTCCTAAGTGCTCCCATCTGCTTTACTCAGTGTGGAGATTCATATGAAGGCACATGTGACATTTGAAGATGCTTTTATCCAAAGCGACCTGCAAAGTGACATAACTATCTAAGCCAAAGTGAGTTAGGAGACCCTGTTGTAAGCACCATTTAGCTAGTTGTAGGCAACAAGTGCTGAGAAACAGAGTGAAGGAAGAACTTTTTTGGTTTAACAACTACAGTACCACTTATAGTTTTAGTTCATATCCGGCTGTCTTCAACGCCATATTGATATTTTTTCACATCTCCCTCTTTAAATCTCACGGTGTCTGTTTGTAAATTGAAAAGTACCACCCATCTCTTCCCCCAGACAGATAGAAAAAAAACAGAACAATAACAGTTTGTTCGTTGCAATATTTATATAAAAAAAACAAATGCAGCCATGATGGAGCACTCACCCTTAATCAGTGTGAATATTAATAACCTGTCAGCCAGCACTCGCTCAAGTCTCCCTTAATTATAAATTATTTCTCTCTCTCTCTCCTCTCTCTTTTTTTTTCTCTCTCTCAACCCCTCTGTCCCCTTAGGTTAACATTCACAAACCAGTCTATGGGGCTGTTAAAACTACAGCTACAGCAGTGGCACCCTGATGTTTTCTTTCTCCTTCTTTCTCTCATTTTTTTTTTATCTTCTCCTCACACCTGTCTGGATTTTCTCTTTGCACCTGTGTCCCTTTTTGTCTGAGAGCATTCAGACCAGGAGGCTTTCTCTGACCTTCCTGTGCTTCCTGAAGGTTACGCAGGGGGGAGGAATTGGCTGCATCATCGTTGCGGACCCTTAAGACGACCAGACAGGCATGACAGTCAAAATCCTCAGGGTTTGTGTGTGTGCGTGTGTGTTTGTGTGTGTCTGCATAACCATAAATCTGTGCTTGTGTGTGTATTCATGGTATAAGAGTGTATGAGCATGCTTGTCTTGAAGACGGTTAAGTAGAAGACTGTAAAGTAGGCTGCATTACAAGTCACAAAGACACTTTTTCTTTGTTAGCCTGTAGCATTAGAGCTGCATTAAAGGCTAGGAATGTTCCTTCCTTGAATCTTCCTTGAAGATGGTACTTTTGTAAAACTGTACCTCCTGGGCGACAATGTTTTGTCCAAGCAGCAATTCCTGGATGAAAGCGTTTTGTCTGAATTGTACTGTAGGCTATTTCCTTTTTTTTTTTTTTTTTGGATGTTCGATGCATTTTCATTTCGATGGAAACAACAAACAATGTCTACATTGACAAGGTAAAATCGAGCAATAATTCACAGAATGTAACACATCAAAGACTCCCCATCCCCCATATCCACTGCATTGTATATATTTTTTTTTTTCCCCTTTCGTGCAGTGTTGCATCTTGACAGTGGATAAGAATCGCTGTGACAGTTGGCTCTGTTCTGCTGAATCACACAGGGGTTTTGGGAAGCGTTTTTATATGAAATGCACTTTCCTGACCTCTATATCAAATCACTTGTCTGAGAGCTGTCCTGTCCCATCTCTTCCCACCCCCACCCTACCCAGCCCTCTGCACTGAGTGACTGCTGTGCCATCCAAACGTCATTTCCCGTCTGCAAACATTTTGCCAAGAGTTCATTTGTGCGGTTACTCGACAGTTCTCTTTCCAGTTTGACATTTCCATTTCTCTTTTTTTAACTTTTACTAGATTTGGGAGGTAAAAGGATTACTGAATAGGAAATGCAATCCCCCTCTCTCTTTCTTTCTTTCTTTCTTTCTTTCTTTCTTTCTTTTCTTTCTTTCTTTCTTTCTTTCTCTCTCTCTCTCTCTCTCTCTCTCTCTCTCTCTCCCCCTTTCCATGTCTGTCTTCATTTTCTCCCTGTCTTTGTGTAACTCTTTCTCTTACTTCTTACTTTTCGGTCTCATGTTCACATTTCTCTCTTCCTATTTATTTCCCTCTTTCTTTCTTTTTCTCTATCTGTCTTTTTTTGTTGAGTAGGTCTCCCCTCTGCTGCACTCCATTCATTGCCTAATGAGTCTTTTAACACCTCACGTCAAGGTGGCGGAAAAGGAAGATGACAGCTGATTTGTCACGATCCCCTCTTTTCTCCCTCTAGTTTCTCCCTCTCTCACATCTCTGCGCATGTCTCTCCCTCCTTTCTATTTGTCTAACCATTTCTCATTCTGTGTTCCTCCTTGCTCCCTGCATCTTTGCCCTTTCCCTTCATCTCTCTATTTCTCTCTCTCTCTTTCTCTTTCTCTTTCTCTCTCCTTTCCATTCTTCCTCCTTTCTCCCCCTGACGAGTGTGATGTTTAATCTCGTTGCAACAAGAGGAAACGGAAAAGTCCAATTTTACTTAAGAGCGATGGTGGTGGTGGTGGTGGTGGTGGTGGTGGTGATGATGATAAGGACTTTAGAGAAGCCCTTGACTGTTGACCCCAAGGCAGAGAAGGGGAGTGGGCCCCCTGTTCCCATCTCCAGGCCATTACTGCTATCTATCCAAAGACCACATGCACACGTGCAGACACGCACGCACGCACACACACACACACACACACACACACACACACACACACACACACATTACCAAGTGTGTGTGCAGCCGTAGATGTGCACGTGTGTACACACACACACACACACACACACTAGGCCTGCTGAATACGCTGTATGTGCAGTCACAGTTGTGCTCGTGTGTGTATACACACACACACACACACACACACACTTTACCTCGTCCTTAATCATTTTTCGATTTGTTAACCTTGAGGACGATGAGGAAATATAGTTATGTATAGTAAATATAGTTATTATCATGGTATTGGGACTTTGTGTTAGCCTTTAGCGTGCATTGTGTCTTGATTTTACCGATGCCTTTGATTTTGATGCTTTAATAATGATTTGACCTTTTAACCCAATGCTCACTCAGATGCTCTAAACCATCTCTCACTCAGACACACACACGCATGCACGCACACACACACACACACACACAAACTGCTGTTCACTAAATTAGTCCGGTTGATCAAGCTGCTTTCACAAACATATGAAGACGTGCACTGGAGAGGGGTGGGATTGGTGGTGGCGGGTGGGGTTCCCACATCTAAGCCTCAATCCTCTTCTTTTGTAATCACCATGAGGGGCCCAAAAATATTAATTTCATGGCTGGCTGCGACACTTCACGACTGTAACAAACGAGCAGAATTGGCCGTCACACACACACACACACACACACACACACACACACACACACATTTGTGTTGTTTACCCTTGCAAACTGAATAGCATACGGAGACAAAGAGCAGCCTGATTGTGTCTGAAACCAGATCCTCAATCTTTCATTTTTTCCCTTTTCCTCCGTCTCCCTTGTTCTTTATTTGCGTCTTTTGCGATGGTCATCTCTGAGGAGGGCTTGGTGCTCCTAGAGCAGTTAAATAGAGCAGCTCTTGAAGCGCTTTTGCTGGTTTAGCATGAAGGTGCAGGAGGCACCTGCTTCTGGTGCCTCCTGTGCATTGAGCAGGCTGAGCCTCGGCAGCGTCCAGCAGCAGACTCTCGTCCGCCTAATACGGCTGGAAGAAAATGTAATGACAAAAGCGTCCATCTCATGACTACCCCCCTGTGCCCTTACGCTGGGAGTAAAGCCTGATGACTCCTGCTTCGCTCTGCGGGGCTACCTAAGCGAGCACAGCTGGTGGCTCACACCCGGCCAAACAGAGCAGCTGCTCATGCTCTTCTCTCTGCTCAATCTCTTCTCCCCTCTGCTCATGCTCTTCTCCTCTCTGCTCATGCTCTTCTCCTCTCTGCTCATGCTCTTTTCCTGCTCTTCTCCTCTCTGCTCATGCTCTTCTCCTCTCTGCTCATGCTCTTCTCCTGCTCTTCTCCTCTCTGCTCATGCTCTTCTCCTGCTCTTCTCCTCTCTGCTCATGCTCTTCTCTTGCTCTGCTCCTGCTCTTCTCTCTGCTCATGCTCTTCTCCTCTCTGCTCATGCTCTTCTCCTGCTCTTCTCCTCTCTGCTCATGCTCTTCTCCTGCTCTTCTCCTGCTCTGCTCATGCTCTTCTCCTCTCTGCTCATGCTCTTCTCCTCTCTGCTCATGCTCTTCTCCTGCTCATGCTCTTCTCCTCTCTGCTCATGCTCTTCTCCTGCTCATGCTCTTCTCCTCTCTGCTCATGCTCTTCTCCTCTCTTCTCCTGCTCTTCTCCCCTCTGCTCATGCTCTTCTCCTGCTCTTCTCCTCTCTGCTCATGCTCTTCTCCTGCTCTTCTCCCCTCTGCTCATGCTCTTCTCCTGCTCTGCTCCTGCTCTTCTCCTCTCTGCTCCTGCTCTTCTCCTCTCTGCTCCTGCTCTTCTCCCCTCTGCTCATGCTCTTCTCCTCTCTGCTCATGCTCTTCTCCTCTCTTCTCCTGCTCTTCTCCTCTCTGCTCATGCTCTTCTCCTCTCTTCTCCTGCTCTTCTCCTCTCTGCTCATGCTCTTCTCCTCTCTTCTCCTGCTCTTCTCCTGCTCTTCTCCTGCTCTTCTCCTGCTCTTCTCCTCTGCTCCTGCTCTTCTCCTGCTCTTCTCCTCTGCTCCTGCTCTTCTCCTGCTCTTCTCCTGCTCTTCTCCTGCTCTTCTCCTGCTCTGCTCCTGCTCTTCTCCTGCTCTTCTCCTGCTCTTCTCCTCTGCTCATGCTTTTTTATATGTATATTTCTCTCTCCATCTCGCTCGCTTTTTCTTCTTCTTTCTCCTGCCTTTTATATACAGCCAAAGCAAAGCAATTACTGTATTGTAGTACTGCTAGTAAATACAATGCAAAAGAGTGGGAGGAGAATGAGCATATCGGTGTCTGTGGATCTGATAAAGGGCCTTTTTATCAACAACACTGACTTCTTCCCAAGTGTCATACTGATCCATTTTAGAGTGAGCTACTGCTACAGTACCATTGATTTATAAATCATTGATCTACACTTGCACAGTGATGTGTGACATTTTAGGCAAAAGAAAAAAAAAACCCAGTTTCAGTATTTCTCAAAAGACTCGGCGGGTCGGCGTCTGATCCCGAGACAAATAAGAGGTCTCGCTAATGTGTGAAATGTTCTGGCGTTGGTGTCACATAAAATATCAAATCAGCTCTGCGTCGTGAACGTGAAGGATGGAAGGCTTTGGGGCAGTTCCACGCCGTAATGTGGGTGTTTGTCTACATAATATACCAGTGCAGATACTCACTCACCTTCTGCAGCCCTCTCGCTCTCTCTCTCTCTCTCTTTCTTTCTTTCTTCTTCTTTCTTTCTTTCTTCTTTCTTTCTTTCTTTCTTCTTCACCCTTTTCCTCTGTGTGTGAATCACACTGATGTCATTTTTCTCGTGAGCTTGTGTGTGTGTGTGTGCCCGTATTTGGTGCAGATAAATGATTATTGTTTATCTTTTTCTGTTTTTCCTCCACCTCCTTACAGTATCTGTTGTTTTCTCTCTTCTCTCTGATCCGTTCTCTCGTTCTTCCTCCCAGTCCAAGTCCCCGGACACCTCTTCCGTGCTTCACTCTTTCTTTCTGTTTCCTGTTCTATTTTTTTCTGCCATTCTATCCTCTGCCTCTCTTACCTTGTTAGCTCTCTCCATCTATCTCTCTCTCTCTTTCTCTCTCTCTCTCTCTCTCCCTCTCTCTCTCTCTCTCTCTCTCTCCTCTCTCTCTCCTCCTCTCTCTCTCTCTCTCTCTCTCTCTCTCTCTCTCTCTCCTCTCTCTCTCTCCCTCCTCTCATCACCTCAGAGCCATTAGGTGTCATCAGTAGCTGCTGACCCTTATCTGAAGTGATGTTATATAAGGACAGTTGGCTCTCTCCATCCACCCAACGTAAATGTGATTACACAATCCCCCAGTCCCACCCACTGACTGTGTGTGTCACATTACCCAAAGACCACTTCACTGAAAACACACACACACACATCCTTCAGGAGCAGCCCTCGGCACCATTCATCCTCCTGCCGAGAGTCAAGTCCCCTCACACACAAAAAAATAAGCTATTTATGTCGTTGCATTTTTTTTGTCATGTTTGTTTCAGCCACAACAGTTCTGTAAACGCCAAGAGTCAATGCCATCTTATGGAGATCAGGAAAGATTTTTTTTTTGTCCATTCTGCAACTCCCAAGTGTTTGTTTTAAATAGCCTCTTAGTGCCATCGAGTGCGGTCTCCTCTTCAGACAGACCATCAGTAGTAATGGCAGAGTGCATTTGAAGTGGAAATGCTAAAATGGATTTGTTTGGGTCTTTGATTCTTGTTTCCCCCGCCAACGCCTCGGCTACCGCCGATTATAATTTTGAACACTCTCTGTTTCTCTGTCTTTCTGTTCATTACTTGGTTGCTCGACACCAAAGTGGCGCAGTCGCTGTGGACTCATCGAGGTCACCAGGGGCCTAAATGCCATCGGTGTTGACACTTCACTTCCATGTCACAGTGCAGCGACCGGGTGGCACTCATTGCTCTTGTTCTCTTTCAGTCATATGAGACAGATGGCGGGAAGAGTCTTGGTGTCAGAGAAGTGTGTGTGTGTGTTTGTTTCGGGGGAGGAGTGTGGATTTGAATGCATGCCCCTGAAATATTGTGTGCTGAATGGAGCTTCGCTCCACGCCTCAAAAACTAACACGTTTATCAGTGCAGCGCACAGGTGTGTGACTGTTTCTTAACGAGCATTAACGAGCAAGTGGGCCGCCTCATGGCTGTTTGTGTGTGTGTGTGTGTGTGTTGTGGGAGGAAATCCTGTTGTTTCATGAACACTGCTCCACACTCCCAGAGCTGTGTGTTCATGCTTTGCCTCTCTCTGCTTTTCCTGTTGTCTCTATTTTCTTTCTCTCTCTCTGTTTCTCTCTCTCTCTCTCTCTCTCTCTCTCTCTCTCTCTCTCTCTCCTCTCCTCTCTCTCTCTCTCTCTCTCTCTCTCTCTCTCTCTCTCTCTCTCTCTGTTTCTCCCTCTCTCTCTCTCCTCTCTCTCTCTCCTCTCTCTCTCTCTCTCTCCTCTCTCTCCCTCTCTCTCTCTCTCTCCTCCTCTTATCTGCCTAAGCCTTGTTGCACAGCCTCAGGTTCATTGCTGTTGCGTTGAGAGGTATGAGAAGCGCAGACGCAGCTAAGCGCAGAGGGGGGAAAAAAGACCTAAAACTCTCCAGCATTTGCATCGCTTTCTTCCTGAGCTTTAAATTATAAAAAGCCAAATCTGTCGATAATACACAGGGCTTTTTTAGCTGCAGGGTGTGTGTGTGTGTGTGTGTGTGTGTGTGTGTGTGTGTGTGTGTGTGTGTCTTTGTGTTTGTGTGTGTCTTTGTGTTTGTGTGTCTGTAAGCGCATTTGCACTGTGATGTAGTGACTCATATTTTAAGGCTAGATGGATAACTGGAGGGTAGCTTTACCTTTTCTTTCTCTCTTTCTCTCCCCCCATCTCTCTCTCTCTCCCCATCTCTCTCTCTCTCTCTCTCCCCATCTCTCTCTCTCCATCTCTCTCTCTCTCTCTCTCTCTCTCTCTCTCCATCTCTCAATTCTGAGTCTGAGAGAGCAGGGGAGTAATAAGGTAGTATGATTGGTCTTTTTATGTGGATTATAGGGCCCCAAAGACATGTAGCCTTGCTGACATTGCACTCACATTTGCCATCTCAGTCTGTACCCTCGTCACATAACTTACACTTTTAACTTTTAACTACAACACAGTGCACATACTGCGCATGAGTGTGTGCATGTGCATACAGCTCCATTTAGAGAAGCTATCCTCTCCAGTCTCTACTTTTCTTTTTTTCTCTCTTTCCCCCCTTTTTTTCTCTTCTTTTTTCCCTGCCTCTGCTTCCCTCTGGAGACGGCTGCTGTTTGATCAGCATCTAGACAAATTACCCTCCTAGGTCAGTCCAGGCCCTTCCCACCCACCA
>NC_055961.1:24558280-24565780 GCF_018492685.1 Alosa sapidissima
CCCTGGCCCAGCCTTCCTCCGGTGTCTCCTGCCGTGCTCCTCACTCAATGTTCCCGAGCGCCACTGACAGATTGCACTTGGCCTACTTAACTCCCCAACCTCTGTTTTTTTAATGTTTCATCATTTATTTATATATTTTTGTTGTGTGCTATTATTTTTTGGAAGTGGGTTTTGCGTAATCCCATAGTGAGCAGTGAGGATAGCATGGTTACACCAGAATGAATAAACCTCTCTCTCTCTCTCTCTCTCTCTCTCTCTCTCTCTCTCTCTCTCTCTCTCTCTCTCTCTCTCTCTCTCTCTCTCTCTCTCATTCTCTTTCTCATTCTCTTTCTCTCTTTCATTCTCTTTCTCTCTTTCTTTCTCTCTCTCTTTTTCTTTCTCTTTCTCTCTCTTTCTCTCTCTCTCTCTCTCTCTCTCTCTCTCTCTCTCTCTCTCTCTCTCTCTCTCTCTCATTCTCTTTCTCTCTTTCATTCTCTTTCTCTCTTTCTTTCTCTCTCTCTCTTTTTCTTTCTCTTTCTCTCTCTTTCTCTCTCTCTCTCTTTCTCTCTCTCTCTCTCTCTCTCTCTCTCTCTCTCTCTCTGGGTTTTGGACTTCAGCTGATAAATTTCAAAGAAAGGGCAAAGCAAATAAAAATGTGTCAAGGTAAAATTGCGTGACTCATTTGCCCCAGAATGGCGTGGCGTGGGGTGGGGGAGCGCAAGCCTTTCGAGGTGGGTGTGGAGGGTTTTAAATTGCCCCCACCACGACAGACCCCTGTTTAAGTGCAGCGACAGCATCTCCAGGCCAGAGGAGACTTCACCCTTGGCTGTCACTCAAGCTATCTGGAGCTGTGCATAGATAATGGCTCTGGCTCCGGCTATCTGCTCCCTTTTAGCCTGCCCAATTCCAAGATAACGTTCTCTCTTTCTTTCTTTTGTCTTTCTCACTGCTTCTGTCTTTTCTTTTTGCACTCATTAAAACCATTACGGAAATGAATGTCAGTTCAGCTTAAGCCTGTGGAATCTGCCAGGCCTCTTGGACGTTGCAGTCTCTCTCTCTCTCTCTCTCTCTCTCTCTCTCTCTCTCTCTCTGCAGCTTTTTACTGTTTTGTTCTCTTGCAGTATTGGCGGATACTCCTTGTCCGCGTAGTGCACCCACAGAGTTCCTCGTGTGTGTGTGTGTTGGTGGTTTCAGAGAAGCTGTCCTTAGTAATGTGCTTTAAAGGAAGATTATGTTCTGAACATTTCATTTGGGTTAAAAACTCAAGGTCACCTCTTTATCCCCCTCTTCCCCCCCCCCCCTCCTTTTGGTTTACCCTCCTTTCTGTTTCTCTCCCTACTCCTCTTTCTCTCCCTACTCCTCTTTCTCTCCCTACTCCTCTTTCTCTCCCTACTCCCCTCTGTCCTTCCTCCTCTCTTTACTCCTCTTTCTCTCCCTACTCCTCTGTCCTTCCTCCTCTCCCTACTCCTCTTTCTCTCCCTACTCCTCTTTCTCTCCCTACTCCTCTGTCCTTCCTCCTCTTTTCCCATCTCCCTCCCTCCAACAGGGCTTTGACCAGCTGAGGATAGAGGGGCTGCTGTGCGACGTGACGCTGGTGGCGGGCGACGGAGACGAGGCCTTCCCCGTGCACAGAGCCATGATGGCCTCCTCCAGCGACTACTTCAAAGCCATGTTTACAGGTGAGCCGGGGGGGGGGGGGGGGGGGGGGGGGGGGGGTGCAGCGAGGAACGGAGGGGAGGGAGAAAGAGTGTGATTGGAAGAGTGAGCTGGAGGGATGGAGAGAGCAAGAGCGAGCGAGGGAGACTAATAGAAGAGACAGAGAGGAAAAATAATCGAGGTTTGAACCTTCATTAAATCTTGAGGCACCCTACCAGCATCAGTATGCTATATTATCAAATACAGTATTTGACAGAGGTGGGACCAAGTCACTGTTTGGCAAGTCACAAGTAAGTCCCAAGTCTTAGCAGTCAAGTCCAAGTCAAGTCCCAAGTAAATACAGAGAAGGGCAAGTCGAGTCCAAGTCCAAGTCACATCAAAGCCAAGTCGAGTCCAAGTCCAAGTCCCAATCTTTTTCAAGTCCTGAACAAGTCATCAGGTACTCTTCACTTAATAATGCCATTATTAGACTATCGATCATAATTTTAGCACTTCCATCTAATCCACAGTATTTTTTGTTTATAAATACAGATTAAAATATGTTCAATGTTTCTGTCTTGTAATCTTTTACGACATATGCATGCGCATACCTGTGTAATCTGTAAACGGATAGCTACATAACACTCAGCACAGCTGCAAATATATATATTGTTTTTCCAAATTGCGGAGCCCACTGTAAGGATGAGTAATAATTTGACTGATGGCAGTTCACTGCGCTAGGCCACAGATTTGCCTGCAAACAATTTATTAGGCTGTCTGGCAGTGGCGACTCATAAGGGAAGCCAAGGTCAACACTTTTATATTATTTAAAAGATAATAATGACAGTAATTTTGTTTTAAAGTATTCATTTCTTAAGAAATACTACACATTTGATGCTGTTTATCTCATTTGTAAATGGTGCACTGTCACTTTAAGCCCATTGTGTCACACGTTCTCATAATGATCCTTTTTTTACCAGCTCCGTTCAAATATAGCCTATGGCTAGTCCACAAACTCAAACATTGTTTGTGCCACATGTATAGCACAATATTAACAACGATAAGCATGATATTAAGTTGGCACAAACAGCTTTCATTCCCTTGGAAAGAGAAGCATGTATGACATGATGCTTGCTTGACATTTTCTGTTTGCAATTAAAAGTGAATTATGAGCCTGGTAGCCAGTAGCCACCTAGCTACAGTAGCTGAGTGAAATGTATTTCAATCGGCATATCATGTGCTTCATGTAAATAAATTATTGAATACTTCAAGACTATTAAGACCAGTTCCATTACACAAGGCAAAGACAACTCTTCATAATATTCTTGTCCACTTTCCAAATCACAGTGAGTGCAGCTATGTCATAGTGACCTGGATCTCATAGTTTATAACAGTACAGTAGGCTAGTGAGAACCGGATAATTCACAATCTCCTCTAATCTCGTATTTGTTGCCTTCACGATTTCCTTTTATATGTTTCTTATATTTAAAAGAAGATATCAATCATCATCAACAATGACAAGCCAGCTAGAACCTACTCATTTTCTCTCCCTCTCGTGCGTGCTTGGATGCGTTCTCAATTAAATGCAGTAGGCTAGCATAAGTTCAAGTTGGATCTTAATGGAGAGGACTCGAAAAGTATCAACTTTATGTAACATGCTGTTGGTGCTTTTTGACATTAAACGTTCTCTAACAAGAGTGCAAATCAGTTTGCAGTAAAGCTACTAGTGATTGGCTAAATGTTGGTCCTTCCTCTGTCTCTTGGTGCCCTACACACAGTGCGTAATGCGTGTGGGGGTAGCGGCAGTACTGTACTGTGCTCTGGCCGCTTGTCTCCGCTATTTTTATTTTTTTTTATTTAGTCGCGGGAAAGCGTCTGTGGGGTGACTGGTCCACGATCAGGAAATTTAGTTTTTGATTCGAGACATGTCAAGTCATCACAAGTCAAAGAGGCAAAGTCCGAGTCAAGTCTCAAGTGAATAGTATTCAAGTCCAAGTCGAGTCGCAAGTCATGCCGAATTTTATCAAGTCAAGTCTGAAGTCATTAAAATCATGACTCGAGTCTGACTCGAGTCCAAGTCATGTGACTCGAGTCCACATGTCTGGTATTTGAATAAGCATAAAGACTGCAAGAGAACACAGAATGTTAATGCACTGCAGCGATGCCAGGCAGAATAACCGCTGCTGTCGTGAAGCGCTTTAGAAAGTTAATTTCAACTTTTAAGGTGACAAGCAACAGGCGACAAGCGAATCGCCAGCAGTATGTACAGTACACAGTGTTATAACTTCAGCCGTTTATGCTGGGGAGGTGCTTGTATGGAGAGTGGGAAGGTTGCGTCTTCATGAAGTGAACGATGTGTAAAGAGAGAGGTGAGGGATGAAGGGAGAGTTGGACAGAGAGAGGAGAGGGAAGAAGGGAGAGTTGGACAGAGAGAGGAGAGGGATGAAGGGAGATAGAAGAAACGGGGAATGGAGCAGGTATGGAGGGAGAGATGAAGAGAGAGAGAGACAGAAGGATCTCTTGTGAAGAGCGCAGAGAAGGAGAGAGAGACTAAACGTTTGGAGAGGGTCACGAGAAAGGAAGGAGGGGGCGGGCGAGCGAGCGTGCAGGCGAAGTGACAAGAAAGCTTCAGCAAGGTTGGCGTTTCTGATGTGTCTTCATTGGAGCAGAAAATGAAGCCACTGTGTTGCTTTGACAGAATAGATACAAAAGAAACGTCTCCCCTGACGCAGGAGAGGACAGGAGGAGAAAGACGGGGTGGGGGTACACACCTAGAGAAAAAGGCCCAGTGACAGAGACTGAATGAAGAGTAGATATAGACCGCTTCGTGCTTTTTGTTCATTTTTGGCACATATAGTTTTGCTCTGACACAATTGTGGCATCTGTATTGCGACAGATGGAGAGATAGCTAGATAGAGATAAATTGGTTTTATTCTCCATTCATACATAGTTTTACATCCAAAACTTGTTAACAGTGTGGTGTCATTTGATCATATATCAGATTTAAAGAAATGCTGGGTTAAGGAGTGGGAGGGGGAATAAGCAAGAGATATATGATTCAAGCAGGTCTAATCAAGGCAGACAGATGGTAACAACATGGAAAATAGAAACAAAGGAAATGTACAGAGTGAAAATTAAAGGGAGATACGGTTTGTGCGTGTGTGTGTGTGTGTGCACGCTTGCGTATTTGTGTTAGAGAGTTGCTATTTAGGCCAGACAGGGATTAATGATGAACTGATAATCAATGCAGGTTCTTTGACTGCGTAATTGATTAATAACGGAACACTCTCGCCCCACTCTTTATCTCTGGCAGCCGTGTCAGGGTCTTTATCACTGTGTGTGTGTGTGTGTGTGAGAGAGAGAGAGAGAGTATGTGTAGAAAGGGTGAGAAAGAGAGGTCGGTCCTGCTGGTGTCTTGGTTTAAGAGATTTGTCCTCTCTGTTGTGTGTCTGTAGGCTGTCTCTCTCTCTCTCTCTCTGGATGTAAACGTGCCTGTGACTGCCCACTGGGACTGGCGCTCAGGGCTGTGGCTCTGCTAAGCGGCTGGCTGACAGAATGTTCCAGAAGTGCAGTGTGTCTGTGTGTGTGTAAGAGAGAGAGAGAGAGAGAGAGAGAGAGAGCGAGCAGTCATGTGTCCTCACCTGGCTTTCCCTGCTGCCACTGGCCCCTGCCTCCCCAATCCAATAACTACTTTCCACAGAGCCAACCACATATCTTCCACTCATCACACCTGTGTGTGAGTGAGTATGTGTGTGTGTGTGTGTGTGGAAGGGTGTTCACGTGTGTTGACCACAACGAGACAAAGAGACGTGGAGGACGAGGATAAAGCAGGGATAGATTGGATTACTGAAGACAATGCTTTTACCTGCAAATCTTTTTGACCCCGATGGTTATGTTTGTTGTTTTGTTTATTTTGTTTGTCTTCACTGTATGCAGTCTCAGTCCATTGTAAAACCCACGTGCAACCCCATGCATTTTGCATGTGCCATTTTTTTCTATTTTTCATGTGCGTTGTTTTCTATTTAGGCTTATGAGAGTGCATGTTGTTGTGCAGCATGTGTTTGATGAGATGCAGTTTGTCAGATTAGACGTGTGTGTGTGCTTGTGTTTCTGTGTGTGTGCGTGTGTGTGTGCGTGTGTGCGTGTGTGCGTGTGTGTGTGTGTGTGTGAGGGAGGGAGCTCTGACCCAGTACTTTTGAATTAATCCGCATGCTCAGGGCTTTTGTGTGATGCTGTGCGCTGAAGTGGATGCAGGAGTTGAGTGGTGAACGTATCAGGGCTACGCTCTCTACCCGTCTGGTGTGTGCCTGTGTGTGTGTGTATGTGGTTTTAGTCCTGCCGGATCTGAGCACCAGTAGGCTTCCTCATAAAGTTCATCCACCAAACCCCCCTCCATCCCACCTTAACCACCCCCAGAGGTCCAAGGATCCTGTTAGAGATCCGGTCGGAGTGTGTGTGTGTGTGTGTGTGTGTGTGTGTGCGTGCGTGCCCACTCGGGGCTGCTGACTCATCCCCTCTTCAGCTGTCTGTATCACGCGTCCTCCTTCAGCCTTCACTCTCTCCTTCCCTCTTTCTTTCTCTTTCTATCCCTCCATCCATCTCTCTCATTTTCTGTCTGTCATCTGTGAGGTGCCTGTTATCTTCCTCCGCCTCTCTCTCTATCTTCCTCCGCCTCTCTCGCTCTCTCTCTCCCATTGTTTTTCAGATTTCCACTGTTTCACTCTCACTTTGTCTTGTCTCTCTTTGTTTTCATCTCTTTCTTTATATCTCTCTCTCTCTCTCTCTCTCTCTCTCTCTCCCTCTCTCCATCCATCACCAGCAGAGAAAGACAGTTGGCATTGAGGTGTTGTTTGGTTACCACACTCGTAAACAGAAATGGGTCCGCCTTGTGTGTTTAACGGGCTCTGAATTTAATCATCTTATTTCTCCTTCCCTCCTCTCTTTCCTCTTCCTCATCTCTCCTTCCCTCTCTTTATTGCTTTCACCTCCCTCTCTTTGTCTCGTTCTTTTATCTGTCTTTTATTTCGGGACATGTGCCACACCCCTCTCTCTCTCTCCTTCTCTCTCTCTCTCCCTCCCTCTCTCCTTCCCTCTCTCTCTCTCTCTCTCTCTCTCTCTCACTCAGGTGGGATGAAGGAGCAGGATTTGATGTGTATTAAGCTTCACGGTGTAAATCGGATAGGACTGAAGAAGATCATCGACTTCATCTACACAGCCAAGCTCTCGCTCAACATGGAGAACCTTCAGGACACTCTGGAGGCAGCCAGCTTCCTGCAGATTCTCCCCGTGCTCGACTTCTGCAAGGTCTTTCTCATCTCCGGGGTAAGGGAACAAAGCGCACACACACACTCACACACACACAGACACACACACATATACACATATACACACACAAAGCAGTTTGCGCATAGCCATAGACCAGTGCAAACAAGCCTGGAGCGCCAGACTTCTGTGTTCAGTCTACTGATTAGCTAGTGAACCTGATTAGGCTTATTGTTATGGGGACCGTTGAGTGCTATAATCAGCATCTGTGACCTTGATGTATTTACTTGTCTGAGAATAATCAAACATATCTGATACTTCAGTGATTTGATGGACCTCCTCTCCCATATTTGTTCCCAAAGTGCGTGTTGATGAGAATGAGAATGTCACGCTAGCTGGGAGGACACTGGTGTTCATTTGCTCTGTGTTTGAGCACGTCTGGCCCAACACATCATGTAAAAACTCCCCAAATGAAATCAAGTTTAGCCACAGTGAGTGAGTGTGTGTGTGTGTGTGTGCGTGTGTGTGTGTGTGCGTGCGTGCGTGCGTGTGTAGGCAGATTAGAGCTGGATGTGTTCCAGAGTGGACCGCTCGCTGTAAAGCAGACAGGTCCATCCCTGCAGT
>NC_055961.1:24570780-24598280 GCF_018492685.1 Alosa sapidissima
AGGTCGTTAGACCGTTGGGTAAAATCTCAAGACTCGGGGCAAAAAGGGCCATTTTGGCACCCCCTGCTCAGAACGTTCTGGAACAACTCCACGGCTGGATGCATCCTGCTTGGCTGACCACCTCTGTTGGTGGCCCTAGTTGTGTGTGTGTGTGTGTGTGTGTGTGTGTGTGTGTGTGTGTGTGTGTGTGTGTGTGTGTGTGTCCCTCCCTCTGCACCAAACCTCCTGTCTTCCCCATGGCCACTGTTTCCATGGCGATCACATCACCGTTGGTCAAGTGCCTCCGTGTGTCTCTGGGGCATGGATATTATAGCCTTTTGGTCAGTATGTGCTTTCACAGAATAAATAAACACCCCAACCCAGTTCAAACTAGTCTGCCGAGAATAATGACTTCCCATTTGCTGAATATTCCTTCCTCAAGTTGATTAATTGTCTTTGAGAAACTGAGAGAATGCAAAGTTTGTTTTTGTTTTTGTCCCCCTGAGGTACGTGCCCTCTTGGTAAGCTCCTCTTTGTAATTTCACATCCATGACTCCCAGGCCTCAGCGAGGCTTATTCTTTATATTCCGAAAATGCTTGCTTGTGTAAAATGGACCTACTGCTGCATCACCCTGTTAGACCTGGAGGTATCATCCCTACAGTAAATACACACACACACACACACACACACACACACACACACACACACACACACACACACACACACACACACACACACACACACACACACACACACACACAGAGAAGGGCATGCATATAGATAAACACATTCCTATCCTCTGCTTATCACTTTATCTAGGAGTTGGATGATCTATTAAAAGTAAACCCTCTTAATGAAAAGTTCTTTGACTTGTGTTTACATATGAGCCTTATCAGCTATGTAACACACCTACTCTTCGTCTACATAACAAACACCCACACATCTATTCTTCAAACAGAGGTGTGTGTGTGTGTATGTGGGCGCATATAGGGTTGTGAGACCTCTCCAAGTCTCTGATGCCTCTCTGCTGGTCCTTATTTAGCTCTTGTGTTTGCCCAGGAGCTCTGCCGCTAGTCACTTTAGTTCCATCCCTACCTTGAAGCATCAACACTCCAAGGAGATAAGTGTGTGTGTGTGTGTGTGTGTGTGTGTTTGGATGGGCTATTACTTCATTTAGGAGCTCTGGGAGGTTTCGTGAAGGCTCCAGTGTTCTTCTCCGTCTCCCTGGCTATTTAAAGGAAATTATTTAAGAATGACTAATGAGTTGGACGAGCGCAGCGGCAGTGGAGGAGCTGGCTGGTGCGGAGGTGTATTTGTGAAAAACCCCGGGACATGCATCCCCAGCCTCCGTAATCCAAATAATATTGTGGTGTTTTTTTTAAGTGATATTATCTCTTTCCTGTGTGTGTCTGTGGGGGAGTGAGAGAAAAGAGAAAATCGAGAGAACAAACGGAAGCAAGAGACAGACAGACAGACAGACAGACAGAGGGGGGGGGGGGGGGGGGGGTGTTGTGTGTGCGAGTTTGCATCATTTTAGCTGGTTTGATATGTTGGTACGTTGGATGTGGGTAGGACAGGGAGTTGAGTGTGTGTGTGTGTCAGAGAGAGAAAGTGAGAGAGAGCGAGAGAGCCACCAACACTGAAGCTCTTTCATCAGCAGAGAAATCCAAAAGAGGCTACATTAGCATGTCATCGCTAAAAATATTTGAAAAGACACACACACACAGTCTCAATGAAGAGATGAGTGGAAAACTCCTGAAAGTCACTGTGTCTTTCTGTGAAGCGCGTTGTGGTTTTCCTATTATTCCCCTTCATAAGACATTGGTTTGTTTGGGCTACATACATGATAAACGAGAGTGCCTGCCCTGGTAGTGTCTGTGTGAGTGTGATCTCTGGGTGTGTGTGTGTGTGTCTGTGTGTGAGTGCGAGAGCGATGAGACATGATGAATGCTATCGGCGCTGGGTGTATTTCTGCCTGGGTAAACACATGCATGGCAGAGGAAAGACACCCAGAGATGAGGTGAATGCACTCACCTCTGTTCACACTGCATAAACACAGCGAGAGCCCCAATTCTATTGCCTGCTGTGGTGTTGTGTGTGTAGACGTGTCAGTGTGTGAGAGAGAGTGGAATTGTGTGTGTGTGTGTGTGTGTGTGTCTGAGAGAGAGTGGAAGTGCGTGCGTGTCTGTGAGAGAGAGTGGAAGTGCGTGCGTGCCCGCGCACGCACACGTGTAAGAGAGAGGAATAGTGTGTGAGAGTGTGTATGTGTGTGTGAGCATGTGTGCTATATATTTACATATATATTTTCTAGGTGGTTGACTCGTCAGGTCCCATTGGTCCCAGTCTCAGTCTCACAGACGGTGGCAGTTAGCTGCTGTGTGCGGTGTGGAGCCCGTGTGCAGAGCTGGGCTGCAATGGCCCGTAATGACCGGATGCTAATGGTGTGGTTCCCCCTGTCTCTGTCTGTCCCCCTGCAGCCACTGTGGAATGCTACAACCCCAGGACCAACGAGTGGACGTACGTGGCCAAGATGAACGAGCCACACTACGGCCACGCAGGCACGGTCTACGGAGGACTCATGTACATTTCAGGTACACGCTGTGTGTGTGTGTGTGTGTGTGTGACACTTTTTGATATGTGTGAGTATGGGTATACATTAAAGAGCAAGAGTGTGTGTTTGTTGTTACTATTTTTTGAGTGAGTGAGTGATCGAGCAAGGGAGGTGTGTTTGTGTTTGTTTACGATGTGTTTGTGAGAGCCAGTGCTCATGAGAGATGGAGCGACAGGAGCAGAGAGACTGTGGAAGTAATTTGAAAGCACCATTTTAAATCTAATTAAAAGTTGGAAGTCGGGCCTAAAGGGAGCGCGGATGGAGGAGATGGCTTCTCCACCGCGACCTGCTCTGACCTCACAACACTCGCTCTGAGATCTCACTCTGTGTGTGTGTGTGTTGACTCACGTCTGTCTGTCTGTCTGTCTCCCTGGAGATGAGCATCACATCTCTGGAGCCGTTTGGGATGGGATGTGAGGAGCAGATGAGTGTTGTCTTGTTGACTGTGTGTGCTAATGAGATATGAGAGAGCCCCAGTGGCCTCTGTGGTCACAGCCTGAGCACACTCTTATTGCCAGGGCTTTATAGCATGCTATTCTATTGTTCCCTCTGTGTGTGTCTGTCTGTCTGTGTGTGTGTGTGTGTGTGTGTGTGTGTGTGTCTCACCACAGCTCTCGCAGTTTGGTTGTCTTTGTTGTCTCTTTTTTTCTTCTGTGTGTGTTGTATACATTATACATCACTGTCTGTCCAGCCCATCTAGCCCTTACAGTGTGTGTGTGTGTTTGCGCGCGCGTGTGTGTGTGTGTGTGTGTGTTTGCGTGTGTGTGTTTGCGCGTGTGTGTGTGTGTGTGTGTGTGTTTGCACGTGTGTGTGTTTGCGCGTGTGTGTGTGTGTGCGCGTGCTCGCGTGTGGGCGGTGTTTGCATGACTAAAATGTGTGATGGAGCGCACGGTGGCTTCTTCTCTCAGCTGCAGCCTGAGTTGGAGTCCGAGTTCAGCAGCCCAGCCTGGAATCAAAGCCTGCGCTCCACATCAACACACACACACACACACACACGCACACACATATACACATACCTGTACACACACATACACACATGCACACAGGCCAGCTCCACAGCATGGTTACACAGGAACTACACCACTGCTAAAGACTACTGCTCTCTCTCTCTTTCTTTCTCTCTCTCTCTCTGTCTTTGTCTCTCTCTTTCTGTTGCCCTGTCACTAGCTTTCTTGAATGTTCTCTCCATCCCCACCTTCACCTCTTTCTCCTTTCCCACCATGTTCTCTCGCTCATTTGAGAGTCTGTCTCTGTCGCTCCCTGTTCTTTTCTCTCCCTCGCTCTTTGTTTCTCCCTCGTTCCTCTTGCACTCTCCCATTGGTCCAAGCCGGCGCTGCTGCAATAATCCTGCATGTGTAGGATTCCAGCCGTCACTTGTTCTCCTCACAGGATTGCAACTCAAATCCCGCTTTATGGAGATGAGGCCCACTTTCTCCTTCTGTGACTAATAGAGAGAGAGGGAGAGAGAGGGAGAGAGAGGGAGAGAGAGGGAGGGAGAGAGAGAGAGAGAATGGGAGCGCGTTGGAGAACAAGGTAGATGACAAGCGGCTTGGTGTTAGAGAAAACCCTAATGTCTGCCTGAGAAAGGTGGAGACCTGGAAGGTGTCATATCTGCTGTGTCATTCAGCCTTCATCTTCTTCCTCAATCCAGTCTCACACACACACCACACCACACACACCACACACACCACACCTGTGTTGGGTCATAAATAAATGATTATGGGGGAGCAGGGGAGCTGGCATCCAGCACCGCATGCAGACCCAATGCCCACAAATATCCAGGATCCAGTCGGCCCTGAGGTAATAACCCAAACTCCTCACCCCATCTCTCTCCCACACATTTCCTGTCCATCAAAAAGGCTAAAAATTACTTAAAAAATTGAAATAAAAGAAACAGTAATGAATTATTTATTTAATTATTAATTAATGGGGTCTGTGCTTTGTTTCCTAACCTCAAAGTACTACTTGATTGTTGCTTGGTTTCCATGCAGCTCATTTGCATATTCTATGCATATTAGGGCTGTCACTTTTGTGAAAAAATCCTGTTCGATTTTTGAGACATAAGTGTTCATTGAATAGATTGTAAAATCGAATTTTTGTCTAAAGACATAAAGTGACCTACGTGCCCTAATGCATATTAATGAAAATTCGGCTCAAGAATGTACGCATCTGCGTACATTTCCATCCACTGTTAAAAAAGGACATTCTCCTAATTAGAGTTCTGAAGGTTGGGATGAAAATGTCATAAAGGCAACATTACGGAAACACGCAAGTACCGCTATAAATGTGAATAAATTGTTTCCATCAACCTTAATGGCATTAAGCAACCTTAATTGAGAGTTAATTCACCTCCGAATTCACTTCAAGCGAATTAAATTTCAATGTGCATTAGAATATTGAATGTGCATTTCATGTGTTTCCGGTCAGGATTTCTTGTTGGAATCAAAACGTGCATTAAAACATTGGCTGGAACCCCAGCTGCAGTGTCCTTCCCCTGGTCCTGCTCAGATGTTTCAGACCAGAAGAGGATCTCTCTGTTAGATGAGCAGTGCCACTCCAGTGTCTTCTGATCCATTACCATGACCTTGTGATGTTGCACGCGCTCAGTGGTCTTCAACCTCCCCTCGCTGCCTCTGAAGTCGGCTCATGTTTATTTATGCCAGGCCTTGATGGGAAGACCTCTGATCTATTTATAATAACATGCTTTTAGTTGGAGTCTTTTATTAAAGATCAGTGGGTAAGACCTACAATCCTTAACTTCTCACACAATGCCCTGGCACACACACACACAAACCCTTGACATGCAAAGAAGATTCTGGAGTCTGCCTCGTCTTTAATGCTTGAGGTAGTCCAGCTCAATTTAGCGTGAAGAAGCATTGCGCGTGAGAGCGTGGCTACAGGCTTGAAGGGTTGCCTCCCCTCCTCTTTCTCTCTCGCTCCATCTCTCTCTGCCTCTGTTTTGTGTCTATCTCCCTCTCTCTCTACACATCTCTCTCCCTCCCTCCCTCTCTCTCTGCACCTCTCTTTCTCTCTCTCTCTGTCTCTGCACCTCTCTCTCTCCCCAGCTTCTCCAGCATTAACCTAATTGTCTCTCTCTCTCACTCTCTCTCCCTCCCCCTCTCCCTCTCTCACTGCACCTCTCTCTGTCTCTATCTCTGCACCTCTCTATCTCCCCTTCTCTCTCTCTCTTTCTTTCTCCCTCCCCCCTCCCCCCTCCCTCTCTCACTGCACCTCTCTCTCTCTGTCTCTGCATCTCTCTATCTCCCCTTCTCTCTCTCTCTCTCTCTCTCTCTCTCTCTCTCTCTCTCTCTCTCTCTCTCTCTCTCTCTCTCTCTCTATCTCTCTCTCTCCCTCCCCCCTCCCTCTCTCGCTGCACCTTTCTCTCTCTCTCTCTCTCTCTCTCTCTCTCTCTCTCTGTCTCTGCATCTCTCTATCTCCCCTTCTCTCTCTCGTCGTTGAGTCCTGCTAGCTGCCTCCATGTTAACACATGCCCCATCCGCTGCCACCGGCCCATTTAACAAATAGTGCAGCGATCCACGGGAACATCCCCCCTCACCACCACCTACCCCTCTCTGATCTGACAGAGACCCCCCCCCCCTCCCACACACACACACACACACACACACACACACACACCCATCCCCCAGTGTCTGGGTAGAGATGGCACACCTGCCCACTCACAGTCAAACTTCGTCCAGCTTGTGCAGTGAACTGACTGCTACACAGAGAGGAGGTGATGTGCACAAGGCGTTGGTGTGCTACTCCATTTATTTGAAACATGACCTGTAGGCTCGAAGGTATTAGTCTTGATTCTGTTGGTTGTGTTGCTGTTGATGGAACCGGATGAAAGGAATGCAGCAGAAAGCTCAGTGTTCCTCATGTAGAGTTGTTGGCTTTATCAAAGGCTGTTGGCGTCCAACTAGTCTGAAAGCCAGTCAATAGAATATCCGCTTCAGGACTGACCCCTCAGAGTCTTTTATTTTATATCTCAGCATGCCAACTGGAGCAGAAATGTTTCCCTGACACTCGTCCCTCTCTCTCTCTCTGTCCCTCTCTCTCTCAATCTCTCTCTTTTTCACATCCCTCTCTGGGCAGCGTTTATGAGTATGTTTTTTGAAGTCTTTGTAAGGTGACTGGAGCTCTCGCGCTCACTTGTACATTCTGAGCTCAACACCCATGCAGCTGTGACACACACGTATGCACAGACACAATCAGATTTTATACCACTTTATAACACACACACACACACACACACACACACACACACACACACACGCGGAGACAGACAAACAATACAGATAGAAACTAATGGAACTTGTAGATAGATACAACCAGAATGTGTACACACACACACTCTCACTCACACGGTCTCTCGAATCTCCTAAACAGTGACACACATTTTCTCTCCATCTTAGGAACACACACATACAGACACACCTGGCTGTGTCCTCTCTCTCTCTCTCTCTCTCTCTCTCTCTCTCTCTCTCTCTCACACCCTGCACTACAGTATTTTTGGAACATGCTGAGCCTCCCGTTTTGCATCCATTGCCTTTTTCCCTTCCTGTGCTTTCTTCCTCCCCCCTTCTCTCTCTCTCTCTCTCTCTCTCTCTGCTGCTCCTCCTTTTTTCATCTCCTCTGTTCTCTCATCACTCAGTCGGACCTCTCTCGCTTTTCTCCACTATCTGTCTTGTTCTTTCACTTCCACTTCCGCTGTCTTTCTTTCATGTCCTCTCTTTCTTTCTTCTCTCATTTTCCCTCCCTCCCTCCCTCCATCTCTCTCTCTCTCCATCTGTCTATCTCTCTCCCTACCTATGGGAGGGCCCTGCCTTGAAAACCGAAAGACAACAATTTTACCACCAAAATTCTGTGGTTGATGTTTTTAGTAAGGTCCCACCTTTTAAAAGTTTTAGAATATCTTACTATCCTAGATTAAAAAAAAACACACATATTTAAACTTCTCTAAAACCCAACGCTCTGGCCATTAAATAGCCTTAGTTGCTGAAATGGCTTTAAATTAAACAAACAAACTACCTATGGGAGGACTGGTGCATGTGATCAGTCATGCCGTAATGTAATGCCTGTATGTAGATACTCCAGTGTGGGGCAGCGGCGCTGCAGCCCCATAATGGCTGGATGTGAAGATCCTCTCTGTCTGTTGAAGAGAATGGCAACAGCAGGAAGAACAAAAAGAGGCTCATCCGCCGGCATCAAAAGCAGCAACCCCCCCCCCCCCCCACCCCACCACCCCATTCAGTGTGCCGGGGAGTGGATGAGGAAGACCTGAGCCAACACACACACACACACATTCACTCAGAGGCAGAGAGAAGGGGGGAAATATCAGCTTGGGCACGGAGATCAATCAGCCGCACGCTTCTGTCATTGGCTCCTCTATCCTCTCCCATCGCATGCATTTGTACCTCTGCCATGAATTGAATTTAATTGAATCTCATTTTGTTATTCAATTATCTCATTTATTTTTCTGTCTGTCTGTCTCTTTCATTTTTTCCCCATGTTCCTCTGTTCCTTGTTCTTTCTTCAAACGGTCATCCCCCTCTCTGCTGGCATGGACCCGTCCTGTCTTGTTTTTCTTTCATTGCCCTTTCATAAAGGTTTTAATATCCTCCCTTCCCCTCCTCCCTCCCTTCACCATTCCCTCTTTCTCTCTGTCTCTCACACACACCCCTCTCAATCACTTACTGACACACACACACATATACACACAATTATGTTCAGGGAATAATATACCTCTTCCTGCACCCAGTGGTGTGTGTGTGCGTGTGTGTGTGTGCGTGCATGTGTGAGCAGTCGTGTACCAGAGACGAACCACACTCATCCATCACTCTTTCATTAACACGATGCACGGAGTCAGGGAGATGGAGGGAGTGATGTTATTATGGGATAGAACAGAGACAGAATAGGACTCCATATATGAAGAGTGGCATGGACAGAAAATACATATGGAAAGAAAGAATGCAGATGGAGGGAGAAGTAAACACAGAGAGAAAGAAACAGATTAAGAGGATGGAGGAGATGGAGAGAGAGAAAGGAAGAGGGAGAGGGAGGGAGGGAAGGATGACAACAAAGATTAAGAACAAATGGGGTGCAAGACGGAGAGCGCAAGTGAATGGACAGATTCTGCGAGAGCAGTGGACAGATGGAGAAAGACAAATGGGAAGACATGAAGGGAGACGGAGGGAGAGCGCACGCCAGAGGAAAGAAAGATGGAGACGTGTCTCTGAGCGTCGTCTCGCTCGCTCTGCGTTCAGCATGCATTGCAGATGCTCGCGGAACTGACGCGCACACACACACACACACACACACACACACACACACACACACACACACACACACACACACACACACACACACACACACAGCGTTTCTGCTCTGCAGGGGGGAGTAAAGGGAGAGGGTGGGGGATGGGGGGGGTCTGACTGGATCCCGCCCAGATGCATGCTGGGATTGTGCTCCTCTTTATTTTCAGCCCTCCCTGTAGACATGTCCTGTTTTCCCCTCCTTTTCCTTCTCCCTCACTCCGTCTCAGTCACCACTCAGCAACTTATAGTGTGTGTGTGTGTGTGTGTGTGTGCGCACACACATTTATTATTGTGTGTATGTAGGGCTATTAGTGTGTGTTTGTGTGTGTCTGTGTTTACATTACTCTACATTATTCAGTGCTCACTGGGTGTAGAATAATGTGCTTTGAAGGATGTGTGTGTGTGTGTGTGTGTGTGTGCGCGCATGCGCGTGTGTGCATTATTCAGAGATTTCCTAATGTGATGAAAAGCTCAGTCAGTGGTGTGTGTTTGAAATGCCAGGTGTTAACCCACAAACACACACTTGCTCACTTCTCCCATGCACATTTATCATACAAACACACGTCGGAGACACACCAACAAGAGTCCATCTGCACCGTCCCACATTCTGATGCTTGTTGTCAAAGCGTCTTCTCTTTCCTTGGCTTCATCTGTGTCTCAATCATCCTCACCCCCCCCCCCCCTTCTCTCTCTCTCTCTCTCTCTCTCTCTCTCTCTCTCTCTCTCTCTCTCTCTCTCTCTCTCTCTCTCTCTCTCTCAGCGCTGAAGGGAGAGAGGCTTAGTCCTGCTTTAGTGGCACCGTTATTAAAACGCCACCAGGTTGTTTTCACAGCCTGACTGATTAATGCCACTGCTCTGCTCTGCTCCTCATTGTGTGTGTGTGTGTGTTTTTGGGACGGAGCTAGTGATCCGCCTTGCTCTCTTTTGATTACTGTGTTTTTGTTGTCTAACTAGCAAAATACTCTTAATTGGTGCCACCAGTGATCTGCATATGTGTTTGTGTGAGAGAGAGAGAGAGAGTGTGTGAGTGTGGGTGCATGTGTGTGTGCATGCGTACAAATGACATGCATTTTGATGATGATTAGTTATTGTCTCATTTATTCAGAGGGATTGTTGGTTGGTCGCGTGTGCGTGCGTGCGTGCGTGTAATGTTTATGTCCCCTCCTTCCCCCCTCTTGTCTCCTAGGCGGCATCACCCATGACACCTTTCAGAAGGAGCTAATGTGCTTCGACCCGGACTCGGACAAGTGGACGCAGAAGGCGCCCATGACCACGGTGCGCGGGCTCCACTGCATGTGCACGGTGGCCGACCGGCTCTACGTGATCGGCGGCAACCACTTCCGGGGCACGAGCGACTACGACGACGTGCTGACGTGCGAGTACTACAGCCCGTCGCTGGACATGTGGACGCCCATCGCCGCCATGCTGCGCGGCCAGAGCGACGTGGGCGTGGCCGTCTTCGAGAACAAGATCTACGTGGTGGGAGGCTACTCGTGGAACAACCGCTGCATGGTGGAGATCGTGCAGAAGTACGACCCGGAGAAGGACGAGTGGCACAAGGTGTTTGACCTGCCCGAGTCGTTGGGCGGCATCCGGGCGTGCACGCTGACCGTCTACCCGCCCGAGGACCTGTCGGCCGGCTCACCCACGCGAGAATCGCCGCTGTCAGCGCCTTGAGAATGGAGAGGGGGGGAGGATCAAGAGAGAGACTGATAGACTGATAGAGACAGAGTTATAAACAGAGAGAGAGCGAGAGAGGTTCATGAGAGAACAAACTGAAGGACAATATGGACGGACGGATGGATACGCAGCCTGGCCCCCCTCCTTTACCCCCCGTCACTCCATCCCTCCTTCTCACCCCTTTGTCTGGATATTAAAAATTGCCCCCCCCCCCCCCCCCATCCTTGACACCCGTTACACTACACACACACACACACACATACACACATATACACACACACACATGCCTGCACATACACTCCTGTATACATGATTTGCACTTCCCTGTTGGACTGATGAAGGCGCCTTCAGTGACACCCTTAAGGATCATGCCACTGCCCTGCTTCACCTTGAGCTGTGCAGAAAATTACACCATTTTCCCACCATTCTATTGCCCCAGAAACGATGAGGAAAAAAAACGAAATACTGAAGTTTTTCGGTTTGGCAACCTAATTACATGTTCATGTTGCATACTCCTTTTTTTCTTTCATTTCTTCTCGGCAGCAAACACACACACACACACACACACACAGACACAGACACAGACACAACACACACACACACACACACAGACACAGACACAGACACATATATACGGTCACACATTGACTTGAATGAAAACGAGTGACTTTGCAATTCAACTTTTCTACCTGATGTCTTTTGAATTTATTATTATTATTATTATGTCAGATGGATTTTTTGTTTTTGTTTTGTTTTATTTTATGTTGGTCTGCGGCAGGTGAGGGGGCTGACCTCACAGGACAGGTCGAAGGTTAAAGGTGAAACTCAGAGGGTGGCCCGGCGCCCCGTCCCACACTCACCCTCTCAACCCACCCACCCCCCTCCCCCCAGTACCCTCTTTTTATCAGTTCTTCTTCCTGCTCTTGAACTGTTCGAAAAAATGGTGTTTTATAAGTTTAATAAATGAGATTTACTAAAAAAAATATATATATATCTGACTCTGTGTGAAGTCTGGACACATCTGCACTACACAAGACACACTCAAAGGTGATCGGTTTTACACTGAAACATTCTCACATTCATTCCTTCATGTCTGAGTCTCTCACACCTTCACTTTTTACTTTCGCTCTTCTCCCTTATCTATAGTACTTATTCCTACCACACCAAAACAGAAGTGTCGCCAAGGTGACCCCACAATCTGGCTATATACAGTATGTGTTTGTGTGTGTGTGTGTGGGAAAGCCCTCAGTAGTGACATATGGTCCAGCCTGTGTGTTAATCTTCCTCACACTTGGACTGGAAGCTCAGCAGCCGCCCCCTGTCATACTCACCTTCTGTCCTGTTTCCAGTGGAACCTACCTACCATTGTGTGTGTGTGTGTGTGTTGTAGAGCAAGAGGCTCAGCGTGCTTCATCATGGAGAGAGTGAGCGTATTTGTGAGAGAAAAAGAGAAAAAAATAGCACAGCAAGACTTTGATTTTTATACGTTTTGACAGAAGGAACAGCATTACATCTGTGTATGGCCAAGTCTTTTTTTGCTCACACACAGTGTTAGCGGGCGCATGTGTGTGTGTGTGTGTGTCTTCTCCACCTGCCTACCTCGATACCTGTGCCTAGGGCTGCAGCTATTTTCATCCAGGCCAGAGCACAACCCCGAGATACAGTTCAAGGCCACATAGTGTGTGTGTGTGTGTGTGTGTGTGTGTGTGTGTCTAGTAAAGTGAGGGTAGACTATATGTGAGTTAACGAGAATTTGTGTGTACGTGTGTGTGTGTGTGTGTGTGTGTGTGTGTGTGTTTGCTTGCTCTGCTGTTGTGGGTTTTTGTAAGTCACATGGGGCCATGGTTAGATGAAGGCCGGTGTTGAGGCTTAGGCAAAGACCAGCAATCTTACCCCAACTGTACAGTACACTTAAATGAAATGATCTGTACAAAATCACTGACTTGGCCTGTTGTTGTTATGATTATGGACCCTTTCAAGAGAGTTCCATTATCAGCATCATAGTTGGCCCCACAAGACTTCCGTTTTAACATTCCATATGTTATCTTAATGCAGAGGAAGTAGATTGGGGCCCAAATAGAACGTTCAAGCATTGTTTTTGTTTACCTTGTTGAAAGGGTCTATATCCAAACGCTTCATTTCTGTCCATGCTGTCATTCTTACTCACTCCCCTTTGGGTTAAGCTCCACCCAGGAATTCTACTGAAGGTCCAAGGTTTCAGGATAACTAAAGCTGAGTGACAGGAGAAGAAGGGAGGATGAATTGCGAAAGACAAAGAGAGCGGAGGAGGGAACGGAGAGATGGAGAACCTGGAGGAGGGAGAGGACAGGAGAAATGGAGAGAATAAAGATGGAAGTGTGTCCTTGGTACTGGCGGAACGGAAAGTTTTCGGTCTTTCCTTTTTTTTCTGTTACTTGAATGCACAGATGCTCTGTATTAGAGAGGAACTGTCAGAGACAGAGAGGTAAGCAGTCGTATCAATAAAATTGATCGGTATCCGATCAGCAGCAAATTCATTTCATGAGCCAATAATCTTAACAATCATGGAGAGTACAGCTTGTATAAGTGTGCTTTTGATTTTCTATTTCATGCTTAAAAGCTGAGCTCTCCCAACTGGGTGTTTGTATGTGTTTCTGTCCATCCACACAAGAGCACACACCCAGCCACCCACACACACACACGCACGCACACACACACTCTGAAGGTATTACCTTTCCCCGGGTCTTTGATTAGCCATTTATCTTCCCGACTCCTGCTTGTGTGGAAAGTGAGTGACCCAGCAAATGATTTATGGACGTCCCTACTATCTCTCGCCCTCCTCCAGGAATGCACACAGGACCACCAGAGCTGCCCAGGGCCACTGGAAGACACCGCTCTTTACAGTCAGTCAATTAGAAAACTTAGATGGCAACACTTTAGTTGAAGGATATCGACATAAGGATTTTATAGTCTATTTATTATATTTATATATGTTATATCTATTTATTTATTATATAATCTATTTACCAGAGTAATGCATGTGTTTATGAAGAGCTTGCATATGTATTCAAAACATGGCACAGACCTGACAAAAACATAACATGTTGATACAGTATGTGGTATTGTCATGTTCTAGTACACTGTGTGGTGCGATTCAGCAACGTGTGGCTCTTGCTTTTATAGTTTCCTTTGTGACGAGCTCTTCATAAATGTTCAGATAATGCCTACATGTTTAAATGCTGGTTATAGAATCTGTGTTGGTATCCTTCAAATGATGTGTTACCAAATGTTTTGGCTGAAATATATTGCCCTGTAGCCTACATCATGAGTACCATTGACTGTGTGATACAGTTTGTTTTATGCAGTTATTGATGTATACCATTAGACTTCAAAACACAAGCTTGCATGCCACATTAGATGACATAAAAGGGCAAATAAAGTGGCAGGTAAGTGGCATAGATAAGATAAAGATCTCCTCATATTATGTTCTTTTGTAAGGTCTGAGTGGCTTAACTTTTTTTTTTTTTAGTATATTTTTTAGCTTTTTTACCTTTATTTGGACAGGACAGTGGAGAGTGACAGGAAGCAAGCGGGAGAGAGAGAGACGGGATGGGATCGGGAAATAATGGCAGGTTGGATTCGAACCTGGGTCCCCCTGGGCACTCGGACCCGTATATGGTACAGGCGCTGTAGCCTGCTGTGCAACCCCGCCCCCCCCCCCCCCCCGGCTGTCCTTTTTGAAAAGTATTTTCTCTATTCAGACTTCATTGTAGTTCTTTACACAGGCAGAAAGGCAGAAGAACATCGTGGAAACATTGGACACGTTCAAGTAGCATGCTCTTCACAGGCTGTCTACCATGCTTATTTGTCTCCCTGAGTATCAAAAGAGAGGAAGAGATTTCAATATTCCCTCATCTTTGAAAGCACCATTCAAAAGTTTTACAAATGCAGAACACTTTGGACAGCAAGCCTTCAGGGCCTGTAAGTAAAGATTTGTTTCTTACCATTCATCTTATTTTGGAGATTTGTCTCTTACACGTAAAGACAGAATTCATACAAGTAATTAAAAAATGTCTTGCTGTCTAGATCAAATTCTAATAGACACCATGGCCCATATTAAAGACAGGCATGCGTAAATATTTAAGTGTGCTGCTCGGGAGGTGGCCTATGCTCCCGCCCTTAGATGTTAAATAAATTTAATGAATCCTCAGTGGACGCATGAGTCTTCAAAGCGATTTCAAGGAATTTGGCCTCCTGGTCCCACTGGGAGCTCACATCCCAACATGGCTTCTCACATCGGCTCCAGACGCTGGGCGCTTAACCATTGCAGCATCTCCCTGCATCCTCACTCTATGTGTGTCAGACCCCAGGAATAGGCCTGCAGTGTTGGGCTTTTGGTGAAACAAGTTAAGCAAACTGCCATGTTCCAAAGAAATGAAAAAAAAAAATATTCTGATTAAAGATTAAAAAAAATGTCTTTTGGACTAGTTACGGGGCAACTGAACTGTCAACGCTGCCTGTCTACTACAAAAACCAATCAGGAATCACTCCATCCAACTTATGCATCTGTAGTCTATTGCCCAAAGAAAAGTATAGGCTTGGTGCAAGTTGTCAAGATGCGCTTACATCAGCGTTAACTCCTCACTGATTTAAATTTATATTCCAGTGCTTATTTCCATCTCAGTGCTTTTAAATAGACCAAGGTGATCAAGTCTGGAGCAGAGGGCTTGAACAAGGACATCAGTATTCTTTGTGGGTAGGACGCCGCGACCATAGTGATGCTATAATTGATTATTACAGTCAGTGAGTGGTGAAGATGCGCCCTGAATTTTTACCGTGTCAATGAGCAAGTATTAAGCAGTAATGTTTTTTAATGAAACCTTTAAAAGGGACAAGAAAAACAAATATTGTTTACCCTCATTGGCCTGGAATAAGCTGAATTGGCACATAGAGAGCCCTGTGTGGAATTATATTAACATGGTGTTGGGATAGAGATGAGCGCTTTCACATTCATGAGCACAGAAAGAGCCCTCGGCTGACGAATTATCCTTCCTCTGCTGTGCTCCGTGGCCTGTTAGCCTCTCTGTTCGCTACCTATTTGTCTGTTTCCACCTCCCCCGTGCCCCACCATCTCCTTTCAGTGTGTTATGTGTTTACTCATTCCTATTGATTTTTTTGTTTGTGCATGCAGGGGGGATGGGGGGTGGAGGTTGAGTCTCCTAAATAAACATCCAGTGGAAAATTGACTGGCATGGGACCAGTGCATTATTATTGGCTATGTGAGCATGTGCGGGGGGGGAGGGGGGGGGGGGAGGCTGCCTGTGTTTCAATTTGCGTGTGTCTGCACTGAGTTGTCTCAGTGGGGTTCCATGGGTAAGCATGTAGCCTAGATGGTGCTCACACGAACGGTTGATGAGGTAGAGGGGTTTTGTCAGTGTACAGTATATTTGTGTTTGTGAAAAAGATATTATCATACTGGGGCAGTCTCAATTTAAATGTTCTGCTGCTTGACCTTCATGCATGACTGGCTCTTGTCCACCTTCCTGCTGAGTTTGTGTGTGTGTATGAGCTCTTTCATGGATTTGTAGAGACCTCAATGTGCATGTACCAACTGTAAATATTGACCTTGAATAATTAACATAAGCTACTCTGCATGTCGGTGTGAATGTTTATGTGGGTGTTCCCGGTCCCATTTAGAATTCCTGATTGTTTGTCTGTTGTGTATATGGAACCACTTTCTTCTTATGTGTAGTCTGTACACACAAAGGATTGTGTGTGTGTGTGTGTGTGTGTGTGTGTGTGTGTGCGCGCACCTACTGTAGCACACCTATGAGACTTGGCAATTTCACAGGTACAAGGTCTCATGCATGCAAATGATCTAAACATCAATACCCCAAAACAAACTCCTTAGTGTGTGTGCGTGTGTGTGTGCATGCAAATTGGTAGTATAGGATAGAATGGAATCGGCTGACTTCCAAACATGTTGCATGCACACCAGCGAACTGTCTTACATGTACTTGCACAGAGATTGATGTCTAGGTTTTAATTTATGGATGGGAATTTCTCCCTATGTGCCCAAAATTCAAATGACCATGTCCCGCCTGCACACCCTTGTTTTTAACAGAGCTCAGGGCCATTTGGAGAAATGACTGCAATTCACACATCACTTTGTTGTGATTTTGCTGGTGAGTTGTCACAACATGTTTTTCTCATCACTAATGTAGAGCATTCTCTCTCTCTCTCTCTCTCTGTATCATGTGCACATTTGTGGGTATTCTTAATTAGTTGTTTCTGACTGTCCAATCCAATCCTGCATGAGGAGCACAGGAGAGGTGTATGTATGTGTGCTGTGTGTTCTCCTCCGTCTCTCCCTCCCTCGCTCCTTCCTTCCCGTCTCCAACCCCATCCTTCCACCGTGGGAATGAGTGGATCTGTCAGCTTTGTCACAGAGAGAGAGGGAGAGAGAAGACAGAGAGAGAGGAGAGAGCTGAGGGTTTTTTTTTTTTCACCTGCAGTGCTCACACAAACATAGCTCTCTCTAGGGTACTACTGGTCTCTAACAGTACAACCCCACTTTTCTTGCCTTTTTGTGTCTATGAGTTCTGGAATGCATGCATGTGTGAGAGTTTATATTATGTGCATTTCAAATCAATTACAAACCAAATACATGAATGTGAGTAGGAGGCTTTCTCATGGTTTTGTGGAACGGAGTGGTACATGGACCTCATGGGAAGTGCATAGAGTCATGAAGGCACATTCCGACTCTAGCCTACATTAATTATGTCTATGTAAAACAGCAATTCATCTTTCATCATTAGCAATGAAGTACATGCAAGATTACGATCTGCAGATTAATTGAAGTCAGGATGTGTTGAATGTGATTTACTCAATGTTTGGTCAATATTATTTATGTCATAAGATGTATACACAAACATGTTATGAAAATGAAACAGCAGAAGACTGACTACTGGAACCTGACCCTTAATATAGCCAGTAAATCCAAGTCAAGCAGTGTAGTCATATTTAACAGAAACTAATTTAATTGTGACTCACTGACCAGCTGAATCATTTACAATTATTAGGTCCACATGTGTGTGTGTGTGTGTGTGTTAGCTAGCCTTCATATGACCCAGCCATATCATCTTCCATTTTGTGCGTGTGTGTGTGTGCATACGTGTGTATGTGTGAACAGCAAAGTAATGAGGCGTTAACTAGCCTAATTCCAACCTCACACTTCACATAGCCTTAGAGTCTCAGGCACCATCTTAGCAGTGCTGCTTCCAGAGAACACTCTGTTCCGCAAATCACTGGTAGGGTGAATACCCTCTGGTCAGATGTGATGTGGTGGCCTCCTCAGTTATTCAAATGGCTAAGATGTTGTTTTCCACATAAAAAGACACACCAGTCACTGCAATGAGTTGTGTGTGTGTGTGTGTGTGTGTGTGTGTGTGTGTGTGTGTGTGTGTGTGTGTGTGTAAGAGAGATAACACTAAGCCCAAGTAAACAGAGTGAAATATTTGGAAATGCATTCAAACAAGCAGATTCACACATGCAGTCTCTCTCTCTCTCTCTCTCTCTCTCTCTCTCTCTCTCTCTCTCTCTCTCTCTCTCTCTCTCTCTCTCTCTCTCTCTTTTGTTTTCTCTCTCTCTCTCTCTCTCTCTCTCTCTGTGTGTGTGTGTGTGTCCCACCACCCTAGCCCCCACCCCTACATCAGCCCATGTCATGTTCCAGCCCCGGAGCTCTTGGCTCTATTAACATGAGGAGTGCAGCAGACTGCACCATTACACTGACGCCCAGGGGGGCCACCCGTCTCTGAGCCACTTGTCACGCAAAGGGCGGAAAAGAGAGGGAGCGAGAGTGACAGAGACACACAGAGAGAGAGAAAACAAAAGAGAGAGAGAGAGAGAGAGAGAGAGAGAGAGAGAGAGAGAGACACACACAGTTAGGCAGTTTCATGTAGACACTCACATATATATAAATATAGGCCACTCTCAAAGCAGATGCATATTGACACTCATGCACTTCATTGCGTGTGTGTGTGTGTGTCTGTGTGCTCAAAAATACTTTGTCCGTTATTGCTGCCCTGGGCGTGGATCTCCCACAGACATCCTCTTCCAAATGCACATGCATACATATACACCCAAACACAGACACACACAACACACAAACTCTCTACCCCTCCCTCCTTTTCTCTTTCTCTATCCTCCTCGCTCTCCCTCCGTTCCTCTCTCTCTCTCTCTCTCTCTCTCTCTCTCTTCCGCCCTCCCTCCATCTCCACCACTTCATTTCATACATCTGGCTGTTGCTGTTGCCTCCCTGACCTTTCCTTAACATATTTAACTGGTTGAATCAATCTCACCGTGGAAGCCTCCCAGGACGTTTATGAGAGAAATGTTCCCCATCACTGGCGGAGGCCGCGTTGGCTGCGGATGCTAAACCCTCTGGCTGAATCCAAGGCTTTGTCAAACAGAGCAGGTACCCTCGGCATCATAAATGCCACCCTAATCTACTGTCTGACTCCCATGCTCGCCTGACACCTCTTCTCTCCGTGGCTTTGACGTGTTTGAGTCGACTATAAAATGAGCAATGAGCAATCTTAATTTAAATGTTTAGAACAAAAAAAATCTCCTTCCACCTCCGCAGTGCCATCTGTCTGTGCTGCGCTGTGCTGTGTTGTGTCGTATGGGGTTTCTGTTTTTGCACTGTTGCATTGTTGGGTGAATGTAAGACTCAAGACTCATCAGCCTAAGGTACTGTGTTCTGGCTTGTTTTATACTTAACCTTTCTCATGGCGTTATCTGCCTGCTTGTCATCCCTCTATCTTACTCTCCCTCTCTCCTATGCTCCCTCTCTCCCTCTCTCTTACTGTCCCTCTCTCTTACTCTCTCTCTCTCTCCCTCTCTCCCTCTCTCTTACTGTCCCTCTCTCTTACTCTCTCTCTCTCTCCCTCTCTCCCTCTCTCTTACTGTCCCTCTCTCTTACTCTCTCTCTCTCTCTTACTCTCCCTCTCTCCACTCTCCCTCTCTCCCTCTCTCTTACTGTCCCTCTCTCTTCCTCTCTCTCTCTCTCTCTCTTACTCTCCCTCTCTCTCTGTCGTTCTCTCACTCTCTGCTTGTCTGTCTGTCCTTCTTTTAATCTGTCCGTGTCTATCTTCACCCTCTGTCTGTCTGCTTGTCTGCCTGTCTGTAAACAAAAAGAAAACTCTCTCTTGAGTACAGATAGGAGGCACTTTAGCAGCCTCCACCATCTGCCTCCATATCCTTATACCAAATGCACCGTGTCCTTATTCCTCATGTGTGGAGTGAGTGAAAACTGGTACTCGGCACATCTGACCCTTAGCAGCCTCCCCATCAAAGCGCCCGCTGCAGGGGTGCGGGCCGTGATTAATGCTGGTCAGTGCGTGCTGGAGCCTCTCTGCCCAGGCGTGGCTGGCTGCAGCTACACCTCCTTCATTATCTCTGTGAGCGTGTGTGTCTCTACAGAGGGCCATTAAAGAGCTCCCAGGCAAAACGGATGGGAGCCTGCCGGAACTCCCCTAATGTATGTGTCCAAATTTGGAAATTGAAACCCATGGTAATGTGTGCACATTAAAGTGTTTAATCTGCAAAGTATCTCAACAGTGTTTTTTTTTAATCAATGGATAAATGTGTTTTGTTCAGCAATGAAGTTTTATTTCTACTTACCCGTTTTCATTTTTAGATTCAATTGAGCTAAATAAAAGATACTTTACTAAGAATTTATTGTATGGAAATGAGCTGAACATTTTGATGGTTAATGGGTCTCCACAGATCTCACAGACATTAATGCACAACTCTTCCATCTTTCATCTATTTTGCATGGGTACAGTGTTTCTTCTTTTGTAAATATGAGATAGTTGGCTCATCTAAATGCCTTGATCATGTTTGCATGGGTCTGAGCTTCATATTTAACAGATCTGCCAATATTATGTAGTTAGCACGCTGGCATGGCAACTTAAGAGAATACACGGCGTGGGCTGGCTGCAATTCTTCTGAGATTTGCTCCCGGCAACAAATTAATTCATCTACTTAATTTGTTTTTAATGAATACCCCTGACCAAACATCTTCATCATGATTCCTGAGCTTCTCACATTCATTTATGACACATTTATGACCTGATTTGGAGAGTAACAAAAACATGTTTTTATTTACTCATCTTATTTGAACTCAAGTTTGGGTTGTCACGTCTCTTGGATTTTACTGTGGCGTTGACAGGTCTGATGCAGACTTGTTGAAACTTCTCCCTCTGTTTTTTGATCCCTCTGTTACCATGAGATGGCCATAGGGCGCTGAAATCTGTTTATATTGAACATGCATATCAAGTAGAAGAATCACTCTCGCTTGCGGGGACACACTCAACAGCCCTTGGCACAGAGCAGAATTTCATCTGAACCCTGGCGTGACACGTCCTGTGGCAGCCCGTCAGTGGAGCACATGTTCCACTAATACATCAGCTCGCGATCTGACCCTCATCACTAGCCTGGCCCGGCCGAGCCAACCTTACAGTGACAACGCGTCCCAACTTGTTTGTCATTGAGTGTGGGACGACAGCAGAGCGTGTTCGAAGTGTCCCCAGAGACACGATTAATCATTGCTGACTGACATTTCGTGATGTTGTCCGTGTCCTGTAGACTTGGGCTCAGTGTTATTGCCTTCACGGATAAACATCACAAGAACTCATCATGAAATGTTTGCCTCCCTCACCAGCTATGACATTCCCAGTTGTAAAAAAAAATGTGCTTGGTAGCGCTGAAATTTAATTACATTTCATGCTATATATGTAATCATTACCAGAATGCAGGCTACTGGAACCATAGACTGCACACAGTCATCATTTCATGGAAAGCATAAAACTTTGCTGATGCCGACACTTTTCCCCCCAAAAGCATGTTATGCTGATTAAACAATATCGAATGGCTTAATGGACCTATGAAGTAGCTCTGAAATTATGATGTCCTTTTATGTCTAGCCAATGTTTCTTACTAAGGCCTTTCAAGAAGAGTACAGGAACACAGCAGCAGAGCAGCAAACCGACCCGTTCTCACATAGCTTTGATTGGGCTCCAAGTGTCTCAGATCTTCTCTTTCTCATCTTGCTTCTCGCTGCATTCTCTGTCTCTTCATTCCTCACTTTGTCAGTTCATCTTCTTTAGTCTGTTATCACAACTCTTCTCTCTTTTTTTGAATGTCTGCTATCATTTTTTATCTCTGAACAGTCTTTTTTTTCTTTCATTACGTCCTCTGTGAGCAACTATGCGTTTCCCCTTCTACTCCATATATCTCTAGTTGTTTCATTCTGTTTGTCTCTGTCCCTACTGTCCATCCTTCAACAGTATATATGGCGCAGTCTTCTCTGTTCTCTCATCCGTTTAGTCGCCTTGAGTCCGTATTATCTGTGGAAAAATAGCAAGAACTGAGCCGTTTTCAACCTGCTCATAGTGACAGAGTACTTTGAGATTCTAGTGTGAAACCCAAAGGTCTGCAACCTAAAGCAACTTTAATGTCACCTGTGCTTCTGCCTCTCACTGGAGAACATCAAACTAAACTACACAAAGGAGACAGTGTAGGGAACATATCTGTAAACTTAAAGGAGACTTTTGATTTGGTGATTCATCAAAATACCCATCTGTTAACTTGCCAATTTTAATGCTGCTTTTAATGTGCTGAATTGGATTAAGATATCTTGCAGGCAGAGTTAAGTGTGTAAGGGTGGGTAGTGAAACATCATCCTTTCTGAGTAATAAATTGGGTGTGCTCCAGGGGTCCATCCCGGGACCTCTCCTGTTCAGCTTATACCATTATTTATATCCATGAAAAAAAACGAAGAACAGGCCACTGCCAAACTGCAACAGTGATGAATGAACACAAATGGCTTGTTGATTTACATCAGTTTTCTTTTCAATGTTAAGAGGACAGTTTGCATGTCTTTTATAAAGACACACTCTGCATCTGACTGTGATTACAAACTCAGTGTGTCTGGAGAGATCATGATGAGATCTCTGATGTTGACCATTATCTCTATGTACAAACAGCCAGGGTCTCAAGGTGCTTGGACCCGAAGGTAGTACAGATGCTGCAGCCACCTGCACCACAGCACCTCCAAGAAAACTCAATATTCTTGGCAAATATGACATCCTTGGCTGGGAAAATCTGCTTGACATCTGCCTGATGTTTACATGTTAAGATAACTTGACGAATCAGATTTGACTTAGTTGAGGACACTCCTACTGTACAAGCAGACAAGGTCTCTTGTTGTTTTCAAGCTATAATTCCAACACAACTGAAGAACATAACTGCCTTAAATCATACATACATATGAACATATTCAAATCAACAGAGTAGACATCAGATTGCTGTGAGCATGTGACGTCAGCCTCGTCTGACTCACCAACCTGGCTAACCCCTGTGTTGCAGGAAGGTGTGCTGAAGCTGCCCCAGGCTGTGGCACCCCCTCTGGTATGGAGGTCACCTCTCTGTGTGTGGGAGGATCACTGGAGGACTCATGGCTTCCAGCCAGACATTGAGGATGGTGGCTTGTTAGTCAGAGCGCTCAGACGGTGATCAGGCAAACAGGGGTCAGCGACTCGGACGCTGAGAGAAATATCAACCTGCCTCTGCCCACTCAGTCTGTTTCTAGCATTTTTAAACTTTATTCACAGCCATGCACCAGGGAGTATTTTATCCAAAGAAACATGCTGTATTCTGGCAGACAGATAAGACTAGGAAGCAAGGCCTTGGGGCCCTCTCCCCCTGAGGCAGGATCAGATGGCTTGATGCCGTTGTTGCCAGCATCTAAGACAGTCTTTTTACGGGTGCTGCATGAAATCGGTGTCTAGGCCGAGAGGCCGGAAAGCTGTGATGCTTTAGGAGTAAAAGTGGAGTTCAGTAGTCCATCTGTATGTCGCAGCATATGCTTAGAATGCTGCCAGGGTGTGTTTTCCAATGATAACTTCAGATTAACATTGTGATGCCGGGAAACACAAGTTGAGTTCCAGACCATGAAGCAATCACAGAGCAGGTCAAGAGACTGCAGCAACTTATCTGGCCCTAGACTTAGACAGAGATTTCTGATACAAGGGTCCAATAAAGGTTCAGAGGTTTACGGTTGGAAAACAGTGAGATACTGTCTCAATAAAAAATGTAACACATACCTCTACCAAATGAGAGCTGACACACATTTGTGTGTATGTGTGTGTGTGTGTGAGAGAGAGAGGGAGCAGACGGCATCATTTTTGTCAGATGGAAAAACAGCAGACAGGAAAAAAAACAAATCCCACAACAAAACAGAATAAGGTGGCATCATTGTGTAAGAAAAAAAATAGACAGAGAATGTGTTTGTTTGTTCCAAAAGGGGTGTGTAAGTTCCCTCAGCACAGAGAAAACTGCAGCTGTGAAATGACAGATACTTGGATCTCACCACTGAGGTGTGATCATGTCTCAAAACACCTCACGCATGCATAAAAGATGACAATGGTGAAAATTGTGGCATTGGCATTTTGCACTGGCAGAGATGTTGCTGTCTGACGATACCTACTTTCTCCAATTGAGTCATAGCGTTAGCATACAGCTCATCCTAATAGATCACAGTAAGATGATTATCCACTTAAATGCACGCAACATTAAAAAACAGCCGATTTGTGTGCTCGCCATGACATTGAATGTCTCATGCTTACACACTGATGACCACTGGACATGCATATCTGACTGGGTCCTTATGGGACTCTTAGAAAAAGCCTGCCTGCAATACAGAAACAGGCTCGCGCTGCTTCTGACACACTTCTGACACACTCGTGTGCTGTATGCTTTTCTTCTCTCTCCTCCTCCTGCTCTCTATTCTTCTCCATACGTCCGCCTCTTCCGCTCATCTCGCTGGTGTTGGCATGTCCAGGTCAGTGGAGCATGACTCCTCTGCTGAAGCTGCTGTAGGAGGAGACAGCGAGTGTCAACCCTGTTTCATTAGAGCAGGGGTGTCAAACATAAGGCCCGGGGGCCAGATCCGGCCCGCCAGCAGGTGTCATGCGGCCCCCCAGATGTTTTGGGTAGGAAGGGAAAATTAGAGCCAAAACAAGATATTCACACCCAGTTGTCTTCAACAATGTGTAATAAGCAATATATCTATGATCAGCACTACAAACTATCCTCAGGAAGGAAGATGCAGAGAAAACTGACATGGGAAGACCAGTATTATGACAGCAGTACATGATCTGTACTTGTTTGCTTATACTTGGGTATAGTAAAGGAGGATATCATCAAACAACTAGAAATGCAATTCCGAGGAATTACACGAGGGGATGCAATTCACTGGTTAGGGTGTTGGTGGGGCTGTTGAGCTTGCTGCTAGCTGGTTGGTAGGGTAATTGTGATACTTGCAAAGGTGCTTTTGGAGTAACCCAATTTGAATCTTGTGTGACATGGCATTCTTGAGATATCACACTCAAGGTGTTTTTGACCTTGACATTTGACATTCAACCTCATAAAAACACTCGTACCAAATTTGAAGCATGTACGTCAAGCCGTTCTGGAGATATAATGCTGAATGCGTGAGATATGGCTGGGACTTTTATTTTGACACACAGGAAACACTTTAACAGGATGTGTAATTCAGGTAGAGCTAGATTGTATGCTTAGAAGCTGAGACAGTTGGATTTCTTCTCACAGGTGACACCTGTGCCAGTGTTCTGATTAGCCTGGGAACTGCTCTGAGAACTACTTAACGAGCGCAGCTGGCTCTATTATGACATCACAGCCCCCATTCAAGTCTATGGGGGAAAAATACACTTTTAATTACAAATATCTCAAAAAGTATAAACTTCTCAAAAAAAAAAAAAACGGATAGGACGGTAAATCCTTGGAAGATCTACGGAACGGTGTTTGAACCAAATTTGTACGTTAAGCGGTTTGGGCTGAATAGCGCACACAAAAAGGTAAAAAGAAAAATAATAATAAGAAGAAGTCTCCGGATTTCAATAGAGGGGATGCATCCCCTCTAACAATCTGTTACCCATGCAGAAAAATGACCAGGACCATGACGGCCCCCACGAGGTCTCATTCCAACAAATCCGGACCACTGCCTAATACAGTATGAGTCTGACACCCCTGCATTAGAGTCTTCCTGAATCGGCACCTACGTCAATGCACATGTTAGAGGCTGCAGGTTGAATCACCCATTTTTGTTATATTTCCATGTAGTTGGACATGTATTGAACATATTCTCTGTTTGTATGTTCTCTGTGTGTGTGCGTACATGTGTTTATGTGCGTGCGCATGTTTGTGTGAATGTTTTGTACAACAATTTATTGATTGCAATCTCTTTAGTATCTACCAAGGCATTTAGTCTATGTTCTGACCCAAGTATCAGACCTGGCTGTTTCTCCATCTTGTATCCTTCTTGTTCATTTCCCTTCCCCCTTTCCTCTCAAAGTTTTCAACTTTTGTATGTCCTCTGCATTTTCCAGTCCCAGAACTATCCAGCACTATCTGGAACTAGGACAATGCTGTTGAGACATCTGATTGGCCAAAAGAACTGTTGTCATGGTGCCTGTTTTGCAGTTGCTGCTGAACTAGAGAACCATTGGCTGCCATCTTCTCTTGACCCCACCGCGGGTCTCACAAAATGGTGTGTAATCGTGGAATGATTGCCTAGTATTGAGGTTGATGCATTTTGGGCAATGGCAGATTGAACTTTAAGCATTTCTGATAACATATTCTGCTTTCAAAAGCAAAACAGATATGGGATGCAAAAATAGCTTCTAGATGCAAAGTTATAAATAGACTGGTTAGTATTCCTATACTGATTTTCCTATTTCACAGCACTGAGAGATATTCTGAAATGAAGGTATGTCAGACTTCCTGACAGATAACATCTTCCTGTCATTTTAAAGGCCTGTAGACTGCAGGCTATGTTGTGAGGGAACAGGAGCATCTCTCAGTACAGGAATTCTCGTTTGACCTGACACAGATTTGAAGACTTGAGAATGACAGCAAATTGGTCGCCTAGTGCCACTAATAGACTGCCTCTCTCAGACACATACCATACACACTCTCAAAGGCTCTCTCTCTCTCACACACACACACACACACACACACACACACACACATACACACACACACACTCTCAGTGAGAAGTTGCCTTCTGTGAATGCTCTAATATTTTTGTTGAATATTTTTGTATCGCATCGCAAAATATCGCTGCCTTGTGTCTTAACATTATTCATTGTTGTTACGCATGAATGATGTCTCTCTTCAATATAACAACTCTACAGATGTCACCTCTTCATCCTTATCACAAGATCATCTGTGACAAACATGCGTGATGGGAAAACATCTAAGTGCAGTGTGTCTACAGGCAAGATGCATTATGTCCACACAAAGAAAAATCCATTTGAGTTCATGTCACATGACGAAGTCCAGCCTGCAGAACTTCATCATCATGGTTTTGGCGATGCATGGAAAATCCCTTGGCTATTGGAGGATTACAATGAACTAAATATCTGAATGAAACCCAGCCTGATGAAACACTTACTCAGCCAGTGAGTCAATGCAACTACGGCTGGCATTGCAACACCTGCAGGATCTTCTGACGCCTCGTGATGGTGAAGACCTCAAAGAGGAGGAGGAGGGGGAAAAGGAGGACACTTTCCCACACTTCATTTGCACCATTCACATCTCCTTCTAGGTGCTTCATTAAAAGTGCTTCAAGATGTTTCGTTTTGATTCCAGCTCGCCATATTGTTAAAGAGGGTTTAGCAGTAGGCCACTGTCTTGAGTTCACTTGACAAAGTATAGAGGAAGGAGTTGTCATGGACTGAAAACACATGCAACAGAAAAACCCCTGTGTGTCAGAGTAAATCCTTAATTAATCAAGGGTTTTACAATGTACCTAGCATGTTAGTACACAATGTTACAAACCCAAGGC